>NW_027433647.1:0-20629 GCF_044706935.1 Curcuma longa
TAAATCAAGCTTATTCGATCCTGAGCCTACGAGGAAGGGCTATGGGAGCGAACGAGAGTGATACGAAGCTAGATCTGCTATCGGATGGGATACCCCTCCCAATCTAACTCATCAGTGCTCTAGAGGTAAGAGAGTGAGCAGGAGCATCAGATCTGCCTGTGCTCTACTCTACGTCACTAGCTAAAGTTCCTAAGCCTTGAATGAGCAAGTTCCGCACCTCTCTCTTGTACTGCCATCGGATCCTGAACTAAGCGTGGCAACATCTCCTAGTTCTGGCATTAGACCGGCTTATCCAGCCTGCCCCACCTACTTAAAGTAAAGAGATCCCGGCTATGCTTACTTATATAAGATTGTGCTTCCCGAGTGGGCGAGGAACTCTCTATTCTTTCTATCTGAGTTCAGCCATTTCACTCTTTAATCATTTAGTGGATCCCACGTCTCGCTTATGTCTGAGACCCGGACCGGCCTGTAGCTTTCTTAATGTTGAATCGGGGTCCCTGACCTCAGAGATGGGGTTCTTTCTTTAGTTCTTCCTTTCGCCGGTAAGGGGTAGTCTAGGCGATCTAGTCTGTCTGTTTAACGACCGGGCAGACCGGCGACCAGTGGGACCCTTTCCCGGACTGTTAACTCGCAGGGAACCATGACTGAAAAGCCCACCTCCCTAGCCGGATTATCAAATAGGAGTTCTCACCTCTGACTACCACTGAAAGGTTGGATTCGTACCTTTCATCTGAACTTGGGTCCTTTCATGTCATGTAACATTCACTCTTTGAGTCGGAAACCAATCCAAGAGGCGGAGATTCAGTAGTAGATCTAGGTGTGATACTAGGGGACGAAGGAGATCTTTCTACGTTTTGTTCTTCGCGCTGGATCTCCATACATTAGAAGGCGTATGCCCTCTAGCTCTACCTTAGCACTCTCCCAATCGTACTCCTAAGATGAGAGCCCTTACAGTACAGTGCGACCGCTTGCTTACTGATTCCCAAGCAAGGAGTGGAGCAGGTCAGAGGTCAATAGAAGATCTTCGTATCGGAAGTTGGAGAAGATAAAGGAGAAGTCTTCAAGCGCCTATCTCTGTCTTCACCGATATCCAAGAGCAGTCGGGCATAAGTTGAATGTTATTCAGTCCCCTACGAATCCATACCTTAAGAACAGAGGAGAGTTTGGCCCCAATATCTCCGCCCCAATCACTCTGGCATGAACTCACATAGGGGTCAGAGGGACCTGTGCTATAAGAGGGTTTGATAGTATATATATAGTTCCCAGATGCGATCTTCTATTACTGGTGCTCTATTATTAAAGAAAACAAAGTACTCTTCCGGGCCAATGAGCTCTAATCAGTGAGGAAGCGAAGGAGTCCAATTTCTGATCTAGACTTATAAAGGATCCGAAACTACACCGACTCTTTAAAGATCGATGTGCGGGGAGCTACTCATGATCAGTCTTTCTCCCGAGTCTTATCTTATAACAGATGATAGTGAAAAAGTAGACGGTTCAGTCCCACTCATACCATTCATTTATCTTGCTAGGCGAGGAGCGAGTGACGCCTTTCTCTTTCCCCCGGGTCACTTCACTCTTTCTTTTTCTATCCCCTCTTTCTTCCTTTGCTTTGCGTATGCTCTTTGAATAAAGGACTCAGCAGGGCAAGCTAGATTCCTTTTTTTCATGGACTAAAACAAATGTATCCAGAACTCGATAAAGAGAGTCTCCGTTAAGTCGGATATCAGAATGGCATTGCACACCGAAACGCGAAGAAGAGCAAAAAGAGCCTAAATAGCGATAGTGCCCCTCTTGGATTGGCTCGAACCTATCTATCCCCTTATTTTGGATGCGCTTTCCAAGATCTCTTCCACCCTACCCTATTCAATAGGGTCTTCTCTTGTTGGCTGCGCTCTCCCGAAAGGCAGGTTGTGAATCCCGGTAGAGTGAAGTCGCCCCTTCCATTCTTTTATTCGACTCAAGGACCTCAATAAATTGGTTGAAGAGAAAGAGCCCGTAGTCGAGTATCTGAATGGCCAATCAGAGTCAGAGTCGTGGACATAAGTGCTTCATGCTCTTTCGCTCTCTTGGATTCCAAAAAGAAAAGATAGCCTCTACCGACAAAAAACGAAATCATCAGTCCACCCACCCCCCTCTCTCTTTTGAACTTCAGGTGCCTAGCCTTGAAGAAGATCTCTTGGACTGCACCGTTCTGAAAGATAGAAGATTCCGGGCCCAGCTCCTTTTGCCCTTGCAGTCTGCTTCCTTTTATCAATCCCTCTTTGTAACCAGAGTTTTACATTACCTCATGGGGAGAGAAGCCTGATCTTGCTCTTGAAGGAGTGGCTCATTATACTGCTCTTTTAGTTATAGTACATTCTTTCTTATTAATGGAAGTGGTCCTATCTATATCTCATCCCTCTTCTCTATGTCAGGATTTTTGAATCCAAAAGTCCCAAATATATATACAGGTTTGATAATTTAGGCTCCATGGGTTAAATTTTCCTATGGCACCGAGACAGAGAATGAACGTCACGGCAACTTCACCCATCATTCTAATCCCATGTCAAAGGTGAGAAGTATGGCTCGGGAGTCCTATCTCATCTAGTTAAAATGGGGTGAGAAGTAGTCTTCAAAGGTTCGAACTCACGCTCAGATGGCAGCACAGGATGGAAGTCTTGCTCAGATAGCTGGAATCAGTGCCTTCTCACCGAGAGGGATAGAACAGGAGTTGGAGTGCATCATCATCATATATCAGTGGTGAAAGGCAGGCGAGCTAACTTAGAGGTGAGACGGGAGACCTTTTTTCATATTTGGAAGACCAGGAAGGCTCACTACTGGCAGGACCGCCCCTCTTATCTACATCCCTGATCTTACCCCTAAGAAAGTGAGGCCGTTTAGCGGAGCTCCGTAAGGAGCGATATAATGAGGGGAACTCTTGGTGTTCAATGAGACAGAAGTGAGTCGTGCCGGTAGAGGCTTCTTGGACGTATGGACAAAGACCACTGAATTCGCCAAAGTCATACAAGTCCGGAGGTGCGAAAAAACCCCAGTCACTGTCCAACTGACAGAAGTCAGACAGCATGCCCTTGAGCTCGGGGAGCACCACAAGATCGGAACGAAGTAGGCGAAGTCGAAGGTCCGATAGTGACGCAGAGTAGGCCGGCCTGATCCCTACTTTTCAGTAGTTTCATTCCCCACTTGAGGTAGTTTCATGAAGTGATTAGAGAAGAGGGACAGAAAACGGGAGGGAAGAGTCATGAAAGGGTCAATCCGTAGAGGAAGGGAAAGAAAGTAAACTGAGTCCTTGCACGTGCCTCAGAGGCCTTCTACTGATACCGGGCCAGGGCTTCAGACTTTACTCTTAATGAAAGAAGGGTTGGAGGCGAGCTATTCACAGTCATGCCTATCAGAGAGCCCCGTGCACGCACTAAAGAGCGAGCGGCAGGCCTATAGCGCATATAAGGTCTACGCCTCTCATCCCTCAGCCGGGCTATTTGATTCTTCTTAGGTGCCCCCGGCTGCTATAATATCCCTTGGCCCTTGGAAATAGTTCTCGGTAGTTCAAGTTAGGCGAAGGGAGAACTCAATCCGATCCTGGCACCGGCCACGAAGCCTAAGCTAACATAGCCCGCGTCACCCTACCCTAATCTAATTCTAAGCTCGCTCAATTCACTCCTCAATCAATGCGGTCAGTGTCTTCAAAGGAATGCAGGGCTTGCTCATTCCTCTTGAGTTGAGGGCAGTAGACTGATGCTTGCGACTGATTCATGCGCTTCCGCCATACTATAATAAATTGAAGACTTTCCCACCACCCACTATAAGATGGGATGAGTTCGCTCCGATCTCCGGAAAAGGAGACCCAAGCGATGCACCTCATTCAGGCTTGACTAAGATAAGAAAGGAAAGAATCCAGTTCAGATCGCCAGACAAGTAGAAGATTGAACTCACGGCTTAAGAAAGAAAGACTTCCTGAATTCACTGCCTAAGCTTCAATAGAGATCAAGGCTTCCCCACTTGCCGAGCATTAAAGGTTGGCCCTACCTTACTGAAAACACTTGAAGGTTAAGTAGGCTGGAGCGGATCTTTGGTATCCTCTCCGAACCAGAAAGAGATGCTGAGAGAGAATTCGGCACGCCTTAAGGGATTGACCACTGCCCTCTTGGGCTCCTCTTTGACTCGGCACACCAAGCAACTACTCTTGCCCTTCCTCTACGGATTGAACCGGCGCTATCCATTGTAGCTAAGCTATGCCTCTCACTATCAGTCATTTTCTCTATTTATATTGATTTTAGGGCAAAGAAACCCTTTATTTTGAGCGTCGAACGAAGGGAGCTGCACTTCAAGCGGACTTATTCTTGCGCACCTATAAGTTCTTGCCTCGCTGCCGGCCGAGTAATGGCTGTGGAGAAGGCGGGCTCGCACCTCTTTACATAAGATTCCCGCTTCATACTTAAGACACAGTTCGGGCTTGGAAAGTTCATGCTTATCGCACAAGCGCTTGTCAAAAGAGGATCGCTAAAGGAAGGCCGGACCTGGAATGATTAATCCCCTGCGCGCCTATGCCTAACTCTGAAAAGTCTGGAGCGGTTCAATTCTTTCCTGTCAGCTCGCCACACTCTTATTTTAAAAAAGAAAGAATAAAAAGAAAATAGTAGTTCCCTCTCGTCCTAACCCTTATTATTTTCATGCCCTCGCCAGGTAGCTTTCTTTAGAATCATAAGTGTCAGGCTCAATAGAAGTCAAAAAGGTGCGAAGGTCATGGGCTTTACTACTATATTACTATTCAAAATGACTCTGAGTGCACCTTCTATATCTGCCCTCGCACCTGAGAAGGAGAAGCCCTCCCCGGTCTCACTCAAACTTCTGAGTCTCCATCGTATCAGCCCATGGAGGAGTAGCCGGGCGAAGACAAGATCTTGAGGTAGAGATCCCCATTACCTAAGTAAGCTAACCATGGTAATTAAGTGCTGCGGAGTCTATGAACTGTCCTGCCCGCCTTCTAGTATCGACGCAAAGGGAAAACGCTGAATAAGCATGTGTATGGAACAGCTGCTATTCTTCCTTCCTCTTCCTTTCCCCCTAGCTATTCTTCTTTGTCAATACTAAGTGTGATTGTAGAAAGGGGTGGTTACTAGCTGCTCCTATGAGGAAGATCCTAAACCCCTCTTTCTCTTTCTATGAGGGTTGGAGGATCTTCTTGAGACCGGCTATTCTAGTGGCTCCTCTGATACCAAGGTCAGAGGACTCTTTCTTAGGATTCGGCAGTAGCGATCGCTGGTCTTTGCGTGGATAAGGAGTCCGAACCTCTGATTGAATGCTCATAGCTCTCTGTGCGCCAGATCGCATCCCTCATTTCATGGACTCCTTCTCGCTAGCTAAAAGAATCTGCTTCGTGGTCCCATTTATTAGAGACGAGATCGCCTTTCTTTGTTTCGGGCGAGGAATGATTTATATATGCCATGGCTAGTTAGCTGCTCTTGCATACTTTTTTTGACCCCTCTTGACTAGGGACGGAACCAAGACCAGTGAGCTTGGAGCCTTCTTTACCAACTGAGAATCGTGATCTGAATCGCGTCAGCTCCGCGTCGTTGTCACTTTCTTAAGCGCTCCCGTGGAACGCGATTAGCTCAAGCTGGCCCGCATAGTAAAGTCACGTGTCAATCAAATGGCTCCTTTGACTACTTTCTTATCCTCCACGTCACGTAGTTTCACGGATCACTAGTCAAGTTCGTCACCTGGCGTCACTGATCTAACGCACCTTCCTAAGGATTAGCAGCAGTGCGTCTTGAGAAGAATCAAATGAGGCACCTCCAGAAGAGTTTCTTTCTCTTACCTTTTCTCTTACATAAGATTCTTGCTGAGTGATCGAAGTCTACGGGCCATTCGATCCGGAGTGATTCGATCCGGAGAAATGAAGCGAAGCAGCGAGTGCAACGACGGAAAAGACCCGACTAAGACATCGAGCTTAGCAAGCTAAGAGGCTGCGGCCGGGGCATGAACGCTAGCATCCGTATGGATCGAAGTCTACTCCCCTCTCTTCCCCTTCTCTCGCGGAGACATCAAAAGAATCTTTTCCCTGCTCGCATGGCAAGACCAAATTCTACCAAAGTGCCACTAAAGGCATGAAACCGGCTCCTAAAAGATCAGCACTCTCTTGGATATCTCATTGCGGATGGATCAGATGCCAGGTAAGATGCTTCTGATGAGGGGAGGGCTAGCCGCTTCTTTCTCTTCATTCTCCTCACTATAAGAGTCGTTTTTTCTGCATACCCAATCAGTCCAGAGATAAGGGAAAAGAGCCTGGGAGACTTGAATAAGCTGGGGGGTTACGATCACAATAAGCAGCGAGATAAAGGCGATCAAAACACCAGCAAGCGCAATCAAAAGAATGAATTCCATACGACGAAATCAACATGAAAGAGGCGACCAAAAGAAAAGAATCAATGTTCCATTTACCTTTTAGCGATCATTTCTAATTCCCCAAGATCACAGAGGAAAGTTCACGATTACACTATTTCTATTCTCACGATCAACACAACAGAGATCGAAAGATTGAATTGAACGATTATCTAAGCGAATTCAAGTGTTAAGTTCAACCATCCCCTATCGCCTGTAAATCTCCCATCGTCTGAATCGCCAATCAATTATATAATTAGTCCTTTCTTACTCATTAAATCTTTCGTCCGTGGAAGTCGCGTGAGCTTTTATAGGCTCCATCCTCTCCCGTGAGATTCGAGTGCTTCTTCCAGTCCTTGAGTCCGGCCTCTGATTCTCCTGGACAAGATAGGAATGATCCGCCTTTCCCTGACGCACCTAGTCAGCACTGAGGTGTGTCTTCTTGTCCGGCCTTTGGATTCCCGAGATAGGAATTCGCCTCCTTTCGGCCTAGGCCCCTGAGGTCTGGTCGTGGACGCCTTTTCCTCGCACGAAAGGCGCGTAGCAGATCTTTACTTAAACCCGTTCCGAACGAACGATAGTGACTATGAGTAGATCCTCATGCTTATAGGAAGAAGAGGGACTAGACCAGAGGGACAGGCTCACTACTCTGGCAAGATGCGGATAGGGAGAGAGGAAAGCAAAGCATATGTACCGAATCCCTTTCCATGATGGGTCCGGCTACTCTACACTCTACACTTCTAGGCATGCAAGGGACGGTTGCTAAGGGTTTAGGGGTAGCAGAAGCACTCTTCAGTTGTCATAAAGTAGAGGGAAGAGGGCAAGTATAGGATGGGGTCCAAGAGAGATTCCAAGGGTCTATTGTACGTGCCCATATTCTGACCTCAGACCACTTGCCTAAAATCAATATAAAGGAGATAAATAGCCCCGAGAAGATAAATAGCCCCTTTGGCGTAGACTAACTGTATATAATATAAGATAAGTACCTCTGCTACGCAGAGGCATATAAATAGCCAAAGGGGCTATTTACGACTAAGCCTTAAGTAGACTAATCCACCCTACCTGCATTCATAATATAAGTTCTAATCCGCCTGTATATAATATAAGTTCCTCTGCTACCCCTGTATATATATTGGGCAGAGAAATAGCCTTTGGGGCTATTTATCTCCTCTGAGTTTGAGTTTTTAATTCTAACTTATATTATAGTATGGGGCCCTAAAGAAAATAATATGTTGCATTTGTTACGCAAATCGTAAACTGATCTTTCATCTTATTCCAGTTAGGATTGTTCAAAGCAGCCGGATTGCCGACTCGGGCGGGTCTAGCACTACGTGCAGAGTGACCCATAGTGCCCAGCCTTATTGGGTCCCGCAATTTATTTTTATTTTAGGCTAGATCAAAACCAGAATATCCGAAATTTAACTATATCTATATCCCTAAAAGAAAGTAAATTCCTTATTTGTATTTTTTGAAAGAAAATCTCATTCTATTGACTACGAGTTGCTTTGACTGGCTACTCTAATTACCAGTCAGATTATGATTAAGAAGATCACGAAGAAGGAGTTGGACACGTCGCGATGCAGCAACAGTCGTGACGTGGTTGGGTTCAGCTCACTCTCTCAGACAATCTGTTCACCGAGCAGAATAAGCTAAGCTCGGGACCGAATCAAACACAGAATGGAAAGCAGCCTGGCACTTGGCCCAGCAATGGTAAAGACAGCCATGAGTGCGTGGGGTGAGAGGACCTTGAATGCAACACGCCCTACTCTAATTTAACTCCCTAAAATAAATATAAATTCCGCCATACTATAATATAAGTTCCCAATATATGTTAGGTACTACAATATAAGTTCGCTATTCAAAACTACTACTGATCTAGTGAATGGTATTTCCTTAAAAAAAAAATAAGAGAAGACGTAGCGGGCCAGGATCATTAAGCTGCAAAGAATCCGGTCGTTCCGCACCTCTGCTTGCTGCCACTGAAGATTGATTTTGCTGCCTCGCCGCACTGCTTTTGCAATAAACTAGCTAAAGACTCTCTGGGCTTTTCAGTCTCGTGAAAGGGTAATATAAAGGAACTCCACCGCTTCTTGCTTCCCATGGGCTAGGGCTTTGAGATCAGATCCTAGTTCTCCAGGTCCCAGAAAAAAATGATAGCGCTCTTCTGATAGTGACTAATCTGACCTCTTTGGCGCTAAAGAATGAATCCCTTAGGGGCTTGGAATGTTCTAGACACCTTCCTTCAAGCTTCAATAGAGATGCCCAAGTCAGGCACGCGTACAGACAGAGAAGGAGTAGAAATGGAAATGCCCCTAAAATAAATATAAATTCCGAGCAAGGATCTTTCATTGCCTAATATAAAAGTAAATTGAGGACCACGCCCAGCACTTTAGCTAAGAAAGAGAGAGTGGCTGAAGAGTCAGGGGTCAACTATTAAAACTAGCGGGGCTCGTTGATTCAAAGTGCTCCGCGAGGCATAGTGATAGTTCTAGATAGGAATAGTTATGCGCGGTAGGGGTAGGCTGGTGATCTATGTCAATCTCATGCCAGTTCGAGCTAGGACAGAACTTCCTCTAGAGCCAACCTAACACAAGTACCACTCAGTATCTTACATATATAGAATCTTTAGGTGCCTTTGGGCAAAGATTGGATTCTACCTCTAACCGCCTATAGGTCTATCAGATAAAGGGCTCACGACACACCTCTGACAGTTCCTTCCCACACGAGTCACGTGACCTCTAGTTCACCCGCTCTCCGCACCTGGCGAACGAAGAAGAAGGATACGGGAGGGTGTGCGCTGGCATCCGCTCTCTTCTTAGATCTCCAACTTCTGAGTGCGAGTTCTGTTGATGATTCGGTGCGAACAGAAATCTATATATAGGAGTACGCTATACTATGCTCTTTCCTTAGCTCTTTCAGGGCCCGAGGTTCAAGAAAGCCCTGACATTAGTGAGACAGCGTGAAAAAGTTCACATGCTCAAAGGAAAGAAAGTGCATGCAATGATCCCATTCAAGTACAAGTTCAAGTTAGGGAATGCGAACGAGACTGGAGTTAGTGAATTAGCCCGCTTCTCAAGCTGAAATGGGAATGTGCGTGAGAGTGGCCTCACTTGAATTTAAGGTTACTAGAATATAACATGGGCCCGTGCTGGCTGCTTCCATAGAGATTAGGTGCCGGTGAGGAGCCCATACCCGAAAGAGGCCAAGTCTGAGTGAGCGCTTGCCACTTGCCCCGTCCGTTATCTTAGTTTAGTTGAGTAGGTCGTTCGCAGGGACCTCTAATCTCCTCTCCCCCAACTGGAGCTAGGGAAGCGGACTCCAGTCCTTGTCCCTCATAGTCACTTCCGCGTCACGTTCTTTACTTAGGCAGCGACAAAACTACGAAAGATCTCGTTCGTCCGGCAGAGTGAAAAGAATCAGACGGCTACCGGCGATAATAGGAACCGTTGGGTTCGTAAGCTCTTTCATGTGGTATAGGCGAGACTTTGACTTATTTGGTAAGCAAAGCAGGGAAAGTATAGGTATTCCGGATTAGCTTCAGTCCCACTCAGAGTGTAGTTTATCATAAGCCTAGAGGAGAATCTCCCTCCTCGCCCACTAAGAATGTGAGTCTAAAGAGATCTTCCCGCCTGGTGGCTCATGCCTCAGGGGTCCTGTCCTCTGATTCCTGATTGCGGGCGCATCAAGCAAGGTTCTTATATAAAGAAGTAGGCAGTAGAGGTGAGCTCTATCCGGAGAGGCAGGCGAAGGTTGGCCAAATATATAGTAAGGGGCTTGATAAATAAGAAAGAATTGGACTCAAATGCAGAAGTTAGACTTCGCGATATAAGTTAAGGGACGAGTGCATTAAGGAATCTTTCCCCTTCCTCCTTCCCAGTGAGGTTCCGAGGCTACGCACCTTGGTTCCCCACGGATCTATCAGGAGACCCTTGTTTTGTAGACGATTAGATGGAACTCTGAGTAGCCGTCCTCCACTGCCTGCCTGCTGCTCTTGAGTTCTTTCTTTGCCTGGACTTTCTTTCTATACTTTGTCAGTAGCTCGGGCCTATCCTTCGTATAAAGGAGTTCAGATCTTTCTTAAAGAACTAGGTGGGAAGAAGATAGGTCGAAGGTCGAACTCTTGGTCTCTGGCGGGGAGGAGACTCATGCCAACTCCTGAGTTCTAGGCACTTCTGTATAGGAGAAAGGACCTTGTCAATCTTGAACGGCCTTCCATTTGCTTTAGCAGAAGCGCTGGAAATAGAACACTCAAGCTATGGCTCTGCTTGAGATGAGACAGTCAAAGAAAGCATTGGCGAGCGTCCTCACGTACAGAAAAGAAATAGCAGCGAGACTTGCTTCTTTTCTTCTATCGTTGATCTTTTCTTTCTATATGATGATTAAAAGGAATAGATAGAGTAGAATCAATCACTCCTATCAGACATCTATTTAATTCTATAGAAAGATTTGGGATTTGCCTATGGGGCTGGCGTGAGACTACTCTTTTATTTTTAGATGAGCTTCAATAGAATGATTCGGAGTTCTTACAGAGTTGAACTATGCCCGAGATAGATCTTCCAAAGAATCTTTTCTTTTCGAATATTGTAAATGGCAGGCTCTCTCTTCACGTCGAGAATAGCTGAGGCCCCGCCTCCAATAAAATTCAAATTAAATGCTGACGATATGTGGGAACTCTTCAGGTCGATGTTGATAATAGATATTCTGCTTGACCGAGGAGAGCCTAATTCTCTTCCGAAGCAAAGATATCTACGGAGGCATGAAGATATGAAGGACCAAGAGTGTCTTCTCTTTTCTTTCGGCCTAAAAATCAAGTAAATTCCGGCTGGAATCTCCTCTCGTGCCTCTGACTTGAGCCCGCCCCCTCTACAGCAGAGCTCGTTAACTCGATTCCAGACCCAGATGCTGTCTTGGCAGCGCACCTCATGCTCTTTTATATGACCATGACCAGCTTTCTCAACAATCCTAGCTTACTTCCTTCCCTTTATGTTGAGAATCACTCCAAGGCTACTTGACCACTGCTCTTCATTCAATCAATGAGTTCATCCGAGATGCCATGGAAAAAAGCCCCTTCAACGTCGCTGTCGCAGGTCGTGCCCAAAAATATAGCCAATATATAGTAAGGGGGATTAGAACTTATATTATAGTAAGTGCGGAATTTAGATTTATTTTAGGGCCATATATTGGGAACTTATATTATATACAGGCGGCCCTAATATAGTTAAATTGCGGTCGGAATTTATATTGATTTTAGGGCCGAATTTACTTTTATATTAAGCTGGCATATAAGTCTTAGTCGTAAATAGCCCCAAAGGAGATAAATAGCCCCAAGAAGATAAATAGCCCCAAAGGCGTAGACTAACTGTATATAATATAAGATAAGTACCTCTGCTATGCAGAGCATATAAATAGCCTTTGGGGCTATTTACGACTAAGTAGAATAAACAGCCTTACTATAATATAAAGACCTCTGCTATGCAGAGAAGAGAAATAGCCTTTGGGTCTATTTTCGAAAGGAGATAAATAGCCCCTTTGGCGTAGATTAATCCGTCTTACTATAATATAAAGACCTCAGCTATGCTGAGTAGAAGAAATAGCCAAAGGGGCTATTTACGACTAATCCGAATTGACCTAAAATAAATATAAAGAAATTGCCCCAAAAATCTAGTAAAGGAGAGAAATAGCCCCAAAGGCCCTACTTACTATAATTAAGTTCTAATCCGCCTGTATATAATATAAGTACCTCTGCTATAACTTACTATATTTTTGGGCTTAGTCGTAAATAGCCCCAAAGGCTATTTATCTGCTCTGCATAGCAGAGGAACTTATATTATATACAGGCGGATTAGTCTACTTAGTCGTAAATAGCCTTTGGGGCTATTTACGACTAATCCGGGATCCGGGAGATAAATAGCCCCAAAGGCCCTGCATTCATAATATAAGTTCTAATCCGCCTGTATATAATATAAGTTCCTCTGCTACCCCTGTATATATATTGGGCAGAGAAATAGCCTTTGGGGCTATTTACGACTAACCAGTAGAGAAATGCAGGACATAGCAAGCGATCTCATTTAGTAGCCAAAAAAATCTAGTAAATTTCCATAAGACCGTAGTAGTTAATTCCAAGATGAACGACGTAGGTATGCCATTTACTCTTAGGTATGCCATTTACTCTACCGTAGTAGTAGGATCTCTCGCTCTCCACGTCGCTCTGCAATTGAGTTAAAGTCTCAGGGCTTGGAGATAGAGTCTGGGGTTGGATTAGATCAAATAGGACGGTAGATAGAGGTGGTGAAATCGAACCTTTGCATCGATGTTTGGTTTGGCAGGGACGGTAGATAGAGGTGGTGAAATCGAACCTTTGCATCGATGTTTGGTTTGGCAGGGCGGGATTTATACAGATGTCTCGAACGCGAGAGGCACTTTCACTTCTTCTTTTCATTTAGCTGAGTGCTCGACCGGAAGAGTGATAACGGTAGATCTTTCGTAGTTTTGAATTGCGAGTGAGCCCTTACTATATATTTGGCGAACGGTAGAGTGAATATGATACTCATATTCACGCAATTATACTGGTAATAATTTGCTGCGAAGCGACGGGCGAGTGTAACGACGCGGGACGTAGGGGGAAAGATTCACCACTACGGTATGCAAATGCACATACACATATTTGCAATTTGAAATCAACAAGATCAACATCAAGATCAGAGAGATGCAACACTCATTATATATAAAATCTAAAATGAAGAGATGCTTCACACAAATATGAGAGAGAATCAGAGAGATGCAACACTAATTAACTAAAGTCAGATCAACACAAGGAAGCACATATAGAGAAAGAAAGAAAGAAAGGAAGGGGCCCGGGACACAAAGACACAAACAGAACATAGTACTGAAAACATAAAGAATAAAGAAGATGCCAAGGAGAAGTACTAAGAAAAAGACAAGTACTCAAATGGTAGTTAGTAAGCTGAGGAGTTTGTAAGCAGAGGATTATGTACTAATAACGTAACGAATCTAGATAGAGAGTCTGATAGTAAAGTAAGTCAGATAGTAAGTAAGAGTTCAAGATAAGATAGAAAGGATATTCAATAGAGTCTTATATTCAATAGAGTCTTATATGCTTATATTCAATAGAGTCTTATATTCCTTGCTCTACCCTCCGAGTTCATTCCAAGATTAACGATTAACGACGTTGCTGAGGTTGTTAAGGCTCTCTTACGCTCAGCAGCCGTTCATGGCAACAACTAAGTTGATTCCGGTGCGGAGCCGCTTTCGTCAAGATAGAGTGAACCGCTTTGCTTGCTTTAATGGCTACTAGGGACAAAGTATGAGTTGCTAGCTAATACTGGATCGTATTAGACCCTTTCAAATAGTACTTCGTACCTGTTCTCCGTCGGGATCAAATCCTAACTCCTTCTTTCAGCAGCCGTGCATTTGAGTGTGAACTCTTTCTCTTTCCATTAGTCCAGTACTTCTACTTCTCCTTAGCTTAGGCCATACTATAATAAATTCTCCCTTCTGTTAATTCACTTAAGCATTAACTTAGACCCTAGCACCTATTCTTTAGGTAGGAACGGAGTCTCTAGTCTCTACTTCAAAGTGGAGGGAAAGAGAACGCGTACTCAAAAGCTAGAACTGCAGAGGAATTAACTGAACGAACATGCAAATAGGAATTCACTGAACTCACATGAACTACTTTTTTTTGCAGGCACGCTACTGGTAATAATCTGCTGAAGGATAGTCGAAGATCTGAATGGCATTGCATACCGTAGTTGAGGCATTGCATACCCCATTCAGTTCCCGAGGAAGGAGTGAGAACGACGTCTCAGCAGCCGGGAAAGGAAAGAAGTACGGGTGGAACTTAGATTATATACAGGGAAGAATTGACTATATTAGGAATAGAGATCGGCCTGCTCCGCCTTCACTTGAACCATGCCTTTCCGCGATTATATTATAGTATGGCTCTTCTACGTCATAAGCCGCAGAGGATATTGATATTCAAGGCTTATATTATAGTATGGCTCTTCTACGTCATAAGCCGCAGAGGATATTGATATTCAAGGCTTATATTATAGTATGGCAAAGGTCACTCTTAAGATCTTTCCCTTCATATGGACTTCGGACTTGCATACCGTAGTCGTTCTACAAAACTACGAAAGATCTTGGCCTCATCTATATCAGTCCTCTACCGTAAAAGATATTGGAATTAACTCTACCGTAGTAGTTGGCTCTCTCGCTCTCCACGTCTAGCCGTCGAAGACTTTCTCACTCGTCTCTCTCGCGCGTCGTTATCACTCGTACCTCTATTCCGGGCGAGACAAAATGCACATCCAATTGCAGTCGAACCCGACAATTATTGATTATTGATCAATGATGACGCGCGAGAGCAAGCGCATCGTTATAGTTATAATAAGAACATGGAATCGCCCAGCAAGAGAAAGACTCTCTCTCAGCAGATTATTACCAGTATAATTGCTAACATGGCATTCAAAACTACGACAGATCTTGGCCCAAATATATAGTCAATTCCGCCTGAATATAATTCGTAGGTTTAGGAAAGAATGCAGCAAGTCGATCCAGTTCTATCTATTTGGATGATTGAGTGGTTCGCGTAAGGCGGTGGGCTATCTACTTGTACGATTGAACTAGCCTCCTTTGCAAACGATAGGTTCTTTTTTATTCAGTTCTAGATATAGATAACTGCTTCTATTTATCTAAAGGTGTACGGCACTATGATACGCCTGATCTGATTACGCTTATAGAAGCCTATCTTAGTCGAAGTACCCTACACCCGAATACGCCTGTCAGTGGCAATCCAGCGCTCAAGAGGAAGGCACAAAGAAATTCAAAGTAAAATAGTGCCCCGAAGAAGCCCAGAAAATTACTTCTATATAGGCCGAGTACGCCTAAGGAGATAAATAGCCCCTTTGGCCCTACTTACTATAATTAAGTTCTAATCCGCCTGTATATAATATAAGTACCTCTGCTACGCAGAGGAGAGAAATAGCCAAAGGGGCTATTTACGACTAATCCGAATGCCGAAGAAGCCTTCCGGTCTGATGTACAATTCATATAAGAGACGTAGGTCCGAGCTAAGTGGACTCAAAAGGAAATTATGGATAAGAACTTCATTGAAAAGTTCGTTTGAGATTATTAGACTTCAGAGTCAGAATGATTCTCTTTCATTAACTCCAGTCGTGAATGGACATGAAAAAACAACTCATACTCAAGCCATCTCAGTCTCGCACCTCACTCGTACCCTTCGCGTTAGAAAATGATCAGTATTATGTTCACTTAGGAAATGGAAAGTGTCATTCAACTTCATCCCTCTCCTTAGAACTTATAAGTATGGCGAGCCTTTCTGTCTTTAATCTCCCTGTAGGTCTCACTATTTCATAGCCTCTCCTTTGCAGTCGAGCACTTTTTTCCTCGGGTTTTATCATATTGTATAGCAATTTGATACGTACGCCCTTTCTTTATTTAGACTATCCCCCATTGGAAGGGGCTCTATACTGCTCGGCGTCATTATGACTCGCTCCTCTCCCGCTCCTTAGGGTCTCACACTTAATTATCCCGATCCCTAATTATAGTTCTCACTCCTTCCTCTCCCGAGCTATTACATAGTCTTTCGCCTTTAGCGTTAGGAAATTATAAGTCTAATTATTCACTTCACTGAAGAGTGCATTTTAAGACTGAACAGATGGAGTGCAAGATGTTAGTATGCATTTTTTCTCTTCAAATATAGTAAATGAATTACTATATTTTTGGCTCAATTTACTTTTATATTAGGCCCCAAAAATCTAGTAAATTACGCAATTTATATTCAAAACTACTACTGATCTGCAGCAAATTATAGTATTACGAACTTAATATATAGTAGGGGTGTACCTGATATGATAGTTCTCTTTCCTAACTTTATTTCGAGATTTATATTTATTTTAGGGCGGCCCTCGTACCTGACGGGTGGATTCCATTGTGACCAACTCCACTTCATCAGTGGCAGCATGGAGGAGCTCTTCTTCGCTATAAGGGAGATTAATGTCCAGTCGGGTTAGGATCTAATCAGAACACCACGTAACTAGTTGGAACCAAAGGAACCTTATGATCGAGATGTCAGATGCTCTACACATGCATGCTACCTGGTTCTTATAAGAAAGAAAGAAGCTCAATCTGTCTTAGCCAGCCTTCCCGGAGGGGGAAAGACCTTAATGTAGAGGTCGGCAGGTAGGGGACGGGTTCCATTTCCGATAGTAAAGGGAAGGGAGAAAGAAAGAAGGGCCGAATTTACTGTAAGTTGGGCTATAATATAAGTTGAAAAGAAAATAGTTAAGGGGCGACGTGGTACTATAATATTTGTTTAAGTTCGGGATAAAGTTGAGGGCCGTGGGCCGAGTGAGAACGACCAACGTCGAAAGTGACGAGAAAGGCCACTTCTTCGTGGCGAATGAAGCACTTTCTTTGCGACTTAGACTCTTTATGTGCCGATTCCACTTTGAGCACTAAAGAAAAGACAGAAAATACACTCAACAATCTCTTTGAGCACTTCAATGACGATGACACTGCAGATACAGAGAAAAGATCAGATTATGGCAGAAAAGAGAGGCTTGATAAAGAAGACAAAAGAGCACTCAAAAACAACACAATCAAAGCGGATGAAGTGCAATAAAATAAGAAGAACTGTGCGATTAAAGACTTCACCATTTAAAGAGTGCTTTCGCTCGGCACTTGGCTTTGAATCTTCTAAGTCCCCTAAAATAAATATAAACGGCAGAAAAGAGAGGCTTGATCACCCACTTTCTATGATTCTCTTTTCAGATTCTCTTTTAGAGTGACTTCAATGACGATAAAAAGGCAGATACCGTGCGAGTTACACTCGAGGCTTGAAGTCGTGCGAGTTCCATTCGCGCTTGTGAGACTCGAGGCTCGTGCGAGTTCCATTCTAGAAAGACTATGCTAGTCTCACTCTAGGCTTGTCAGACTCCTGGCTTTAAGTGCTTCTTTTCGTTCGAGTGAGACTCATGGCTGAAAAGGAGTAGTGAAAGGCAAAAAAGCATGTACTGTGCGAGTGGCTTGTCAGACTCTTTTCATATTATCTGTGAGTGACGAGAGAGTTCAATTCGCTAACTACGTTAGATAGCTCGCCTAAAATAAATATAAATTCCGAGTGTAACGAGTAGATCTTTCGTAGTTTCGTATCCAGAACACTACTAAACTACTATATAAGTAGAGTAATAAAATTATATATTTTTGATAAGGTTACATTTAGACTCCAGATACTTTGAGACTCAAGAATTAATATATTCGATTGAGGTATGAGCGAGAGCGACGAACGAGTGAGAACACAGTGCGAGACTGAGAGGGTGAAATAGCTCGACCAAGAGGGAGAGGGCAGATGATCACTCGTAGTTTTTTTCATTCACGACTAGGGATCGACGCATAAGGGAGAGAGCGATTGTAGGATAGGAAGTAAGAATCTTCTTTCATTAGATCTAATGTACTTTTCATTCAAGACGGAGGGTACAAAATCTTATATTAGAATTATTTTCACACTCATTAAATATAGAAAGTAGTTAAGTTCATCAGATTCATTATTATGATAAATTTACTAACGCTCAATGGAGGATTGACTTTTAACGCAAAACAGATATCCCCTATAAGACATGAGCACATTGTAAGGTCTGCTCCTTCTTCCCTTCTTTTTAGGATCTCTGGGGAGTCAGGGTACCTTGAAGGTAAGCAGACTCATGAGGCTATCCCCCGTCTTAGCCTATGATTTCATATTCGACCCTCTTGGGCATGATTAGATCCAAGGGCTTCTGCCCCTAGCCTGAACCCTCTCCCTTCTGGTCTCGCACTATTGGTCGTCAATGGTGTACCATTGACTCAGTCCTTCCGGTCTCAAACTTCTGCCCTCTCCCCATAGTCGAGCTCTGACAACCATTCTGGACAACTCCACTTTAAGTGCGAACTAATCACATTCCTCATTCTCTTCTCCGCACATAAAGAAAAAGAAATGGTAGGCACCAATGTCATTCTTATGTCATTCCTTATCTTCCTCCCCGAATGAGTTTGTCCCCTCTTTAACTTGGATTTTATTTTGAGTATATGGTATATTCAATATCTTAATCTTCATCTCCCTTAAGTCTCCTCTTAGAGATCAAGTCTTTCTCGATCAAGCTCCAACAATCTAGGAAGTGCTAGAGTGGGTGATGCCCCTTGAAGTACTAGAAAGTCAAATCTAAGTGCTCTTTGAATTTATATTTAAGGAGATAAATAGCCCCAAAGGCGTAGACTAACTGTATATAATATAAGATAAGTACCTCTGCTATGCAGAGTAGAGAAATAGCCTTTGGGGCTATTTACGACTAATCCGATGGCCGAAATAAAATTGATACGCATTGATACGCCGAAGAAGAATAAAAGTTTCAATAATTAAGATGCAAGATCACTATATGTATCAGAACATGCTCTCTCTCTATCCAACTATAAATGAAATTAATTATTATACGACTATTCACTCTGGTGCTCCTACGGTAACTAAGCCCGGTCGATTACTTTGATATAGCATACGCTCGAGCCTGGACTGTTGTAATGTGGATAGATTATGATTCATATTATATGATTGATGTGATTTTATGGCTAAAAACACGGGTTTCGTACACGTCACTTCGTTCGTCCCTCGATCCAATTTTACTAGGGGAAAGTGAGGCGAAAAAGACGGGGCACTATATGTCTTTTGGTCCAAGTCACTAGGGGAAAGAAATTGAGACGAAAAAGACGGGGGACTATACTGTCCAACTTCTTAACCAAGTCACTAGGGGAAAGTTACTCTAGGCGAAAAAGACGGGGCACTACACTTCTAACTTCATGACAAAGTCACTAGGGGAAACGGACTCGAGGCAAAAAAGACGGGGTTTCTGACGTCCAACTTTACAATAATTCATCTAGGGCTTAGTCGTAAATAGCCCCAAAGGCTATTTATATGCCTCTGCATAGCAGAGGTACTTATCTTATATTATATACAGTTAGTCTACGCCTTTGGGGCTATTTATCTCCTTAGTCGTAAATAGCCCCTTTGGCTATTTCTTCTACTCAGCATAGCTGAGGTCTTTATATTATAGTAAGACGGATTAGTTTACGCCAAAGGGGCTATTTATCTCCTTGTTGAGAGAAAATAACCCGGGTTTTTTCGTACTTTCATGACACCCTTGATGTGCAGATGTTGTGTGATAGCCTGTGCTTTTATTTCACTTTTCAGTCTTCCTCTTCTAGTGTATTTATTCTCTCGTATATATTTTATATGATTTTATAGACAGGTATACTGTGAGAGCATGTTCAGATTCTTTTTTGTGATCTTCCATCTTATCTTTTGGAATTTACTCCTTAACAGGAGACTATCCTCTGTTCTAGAATGTAGCTCGAGAAATAACTGCCCAATAGAGCAATGCAATGAGTGGACCAAACGTCCCGCCTTGCCGGTCAACGGCTCTCTAAGATGCATTTAATGAACGAAGGGTATTTATACAATAGTTATAGAGTTCCATGTATGTTAAAAGTTAAGCGGATCCCATTTCCCTTACACATGGATCAACAAGTGCGAACGAGAGAATTAATAGGAGGGGATCATGCGATCAATGGGAAAAGACAGAGAAGGTACGAGTGGGCGACGTAGACGGGTTTAGGATATAGATTTTCCCTGGCCGTGCGGCACGTGAACGATTGATACTGAAGTAGTATATTTTCCGTTACACATGCTACTCGTACTGTTGAATTCTGTGTCCCGAAAGAAAGAATAGAGAGAATATTAATGAGGGGAACAAGCTTTGGAATGTAAGAAGTTAGCTTCTATAAAGAGTCCCTCTCCCTAAGTCTAGAGCCCCCGTCGTTATCACTCGGACCTTGACTTAAAATAAACTAACACGAGCTATCTTTCGATACTTTTGAACACCTCGCAGCCGCAACTACTCTAATATAGATTTTACGTAGCTCCCTCTCGTCCCTTTCTGTTTTCCTTAGTGAATTTCTGTCAGAAAAGTGTTCTTCAAATTCTTTCTACAAAATGGTCTATTTCTGTCAATTTACTCTATAAGATTGATCAATATTTCATACTTGTGTACCTTGATATAAAACTCATAGTGCACAAAATCAGTATTTTCATCAATTTTATTCATTTTAGCTCGTTTAAATTACTATAATTTCTTCCCTTTTGAGCCTCTTTGTGTCTCTTTACTGGCTTCAGTCAAGTCATTTTATG
>NW_027433648.1:0-11572 GCF_044706935.1 Curcuma longa
CCATGATCAAGCAAATCCCTAAATATGCCAAGTTTCTTAAGGACTTGTGTGTGCACAAAAAGAAACTCAAGGGAAATGAATTGATAAACCTGGGGAAGAATGTTTCAGCTCTTTTTCAGTCCATTCCTCAGAAATGTGAAGACCCAGGTGTTTTTACAGTCTCTTGTGAGATAGGGAGCAACACTTTTCACGATGCCATGCTTGATTTGGGAGCCTCAATTAATGTGATGCCTAGATCAGTTTTTCAGATGCTTGGGATAGGTCCTATGCAGCCTACAGGAGTGGTTATTCAGCTAGCAGATCGAAGCCAAACTCACCCCGCAGGTATGATTGAAGATGTACTTGTGAAAGTGAAAGAATTGATTTTTCCTGCAGATTTCTATATCATGGACATGGAGGGGGATTACTTGGCTCACGGATCGCCACTTATACTTGGGAGGCCATTTTTGAAGACTGCTAGGACGAAAGATTGATGTACACGCAGGCACGCTATCCATGGAGATTGGAGATACGGTGGTCCAGTTCAGCCTTTTCGACGCTATGAAACACCCTAGGGAGGATCACTCTATCATGAGCATGAGTATTTTAGATGATTTGTTGGATATTGATGTGTTGGCTGATCATGTTTTATTTGATGGTTTCAGGGATTCAGAGGAGACTTTGAGTATCGAGACAGCTGCCCCGGAGCCTATTTCTGACCTATGTTTTGCAGGTGATGGTCGAGTGAGTGTAGGGGATTCCACTGAACCCCAAGAATCACCACTCTTGATGGAGGATTCAGAGGAGGGATATTTGAGTGTAGGGGATTGCACCGAGCCCCAAGAATCACCAATATCTACAGTACAGTCACAGTCTGAGTTGAAGCCTCTGCCAGATCACTTGAAGTATGTTTACTTGGGAGATGATCATCAGCTACCAGTCATCATTGCAAATAATTTGAAGCCAGAGCAGGAGGAAAAATTGCTACAAGTCTTGCAGCAGCACAGGAGAGCTATTGGATGGACACTTGATGACATACCTGGGATCAGTCCAGCTATTTGCATGCATCGAATTCATTTAGAAGAGAACATGAAGCCAGTGAGACAACCACAGAGGAGACTCAACCCATTGATGCTAGAAGTGGTGAAGGAAGAGGTAACTAAACTTCTACGGGCAGGTATCATCTATCCTATCTCTGATTCTCAGTGGGTTAGTCCTATTCATGTGGTTCCAAAAAAATCAGGAGTGACTGTAGTGGCAAATGAAAAGAATGAGTTGCTTCCTATGAGAGTGAAAAACTGCCCTTTATTGATCAGATGTTGGAAAGATTGGCAGGGAAGTCTCACTATTGTTTTTTAGATGGTTTTACAGGCTATTTTCATATTTGCTATTTATCTATGCACTTGCAGCTGCTCGACGGCCAAGACCACATCGAAGTTGTCCTTCCACTGGAATATCTTGGGCCTTCGCATGCTGAACAGCAAATCGTTCGGGCTGGTGCTCTCTCCTCTGAACACTCTCCACGTTTGGTGCCAACTAAATACCTAAAATCAACAAGAACCAAGCGTGAGTATCATTTTGATGATGAAACGTTAATTCTGCGTACCTTCGGTTTCATGGTGAGGAGAGGGGTGCCGGCGGCGTCGAGGAGGAGGCGGCGGCTGCCGAAGGAGACACCCTTCACCTTGAACACCAAATCGCCGTTGGTGTCTTTGACCTTGTAAAGGTCGTTCGGGGAGAACAAACCGCGGGTGCCGGTGAGCGTTAAATTGACAGCGTAAGGAACGGTGAACTGCCGGGCGGCCACCAGCTCGGCAGGCGCAACATTTCTCGCCTTCTGCCCATCCGCCATGGCTGCTAGCTGCTGCACAAGCCTCCCTGAAGATAATTTTGTGGAAAATTCGGAGGACTGCAGCTTGTTGGAAATTTATAGTTAGACGAAGAAAGCAGACAATTTTGCTTACTTATTTGATGTAAAATTAAAGAATGGACAAATTTAATTTTAAATTTTTTGCAGATCAATTTAAAATTTTTTTTGTCTGTCCCAAATGGGGTAAGTCAATGATAGATAAGCTCATATATATATTCGCTCCCCCTATTTTTTTTTCACTCTATTCTATCAATTTCAATACTTTGACTCTTCCGTCATTTGAGTATATCAAACAAATCAATCTCTTCCAATTGTTCCTTGTCTAATTTCTACCGCATTTATGGAGTGGGGTATCACCGGCACCTTATCGAGCCAAGTCGATGATACCAATGCATCAAAGGAATGTCTCGTTTTGTCCTCGAGTATTGTTATCTCCTGTTTAAGTTCTAAATCGGTCGAGTGCGTTGTAGTAATTATAATTTCGTAGCTTGTTACAATATGAATAATAAAAATTTATGCTATAACAACTATAGTTTCGTAGTTTGTATTATTCACATTGTAACAGTTACAATGTGCCCGATTGATTAAAAAATTAGACATGAGATAACAACACTGAACAATACTCGAAGATAGTTGGATAATTATACACGGCTGAACAGTGAGATGAGGTGCTCTTTAGATAAAAAAAAAAGTCGGATGCCCCTTTGATGATTTGAAAAAAAGAGAGACATGTTGGAGAAAAAGAAGATAAGGATCTTTATAGAGAGGAAGAGAATTAGATAACACTTGCTTCTTAATCTTATTGATTCAAAATATGAAGTCCAAGGATATATTTATACATACAAGGAGACTCTTTAAGAGATACATAAAAGAGTAAAAGACACATACAAAAGACTATTTAAAAGACACTTAAGTAACAACCCTTCGTGATTAGATGCTAAAAATATGCTTTAGAAATGTACTATAGAGTTATAATGAATGAATACTATTCATTCACATTCATAAATACTAAAATTAAGTTTATCATTTTAACATCCCCTTTAAATTTAAATTTTTGTTACTTGCTAGTTTTGCTCTCTTAATCTTGCAAACTCTTCAAACTTTAATGCTTTGGTGAAAATATCAACAATTTGATATTGAGTTTTACATACTTCAGTTGAACTTCATTTTTAATGATGTTTTCTCTAATAAAATGATATCTTGTATCTATATGCTTACTCCTATCATTAAAAATAGGATTTCCCCTGAAAATAATGGCTGATTTATTATCAATAAAAATTTCAGTAGTTCTTTCTTGTGACAAATGCATCATCTTCAATAATTTTCTTAGTCATATAGCATGACAAACACAAACAGTAGCAGCTACATATTTTGTTTCACAAGTTGACAACGTCACAATCGGTTGCTTCTTTGAACTCCAAGTGAATGCAATATCTCCAATGCAAAATAGAAAACTAGAAGTGTTTTTCTATCATCAATATCTCCTCCCCAATCACTGTCAGTCTATCATTGTATTCAACTAACTTGTAATTCTTGAAAAATGAATAAATTAAACCACAATCCAAAATTTCCTTAACATATCTCAATATTATTTTAGCAGCTTTAATATGAGATTGAGTTGGGGACTCCATATAACAACTAATAAGTTTAACTCCATAAAGAATATTAGGTCTAGAACATGTCAAGTACCTCAAATTTTCAATAAGCTTTCAGTACAATATTGGATTTACCTTCTTACCATCATCAAATCTGGACAACTTAACTCCACATTCAACAGGGGTGTCAAATGATTGATAGTCTTCCATGTCAAATTTCTACAAGATTTTATTATATAGCATATTCCTTTTGAGAAACAAAGATACCAATATCAATTTGTTTTACGTCAATGCCAAGATAATATGACATTATCCCAATATCTATCATTTCAAATTCTGCAGTCATGTTTTCCTTTAATTCATCAAATATTATTGAATTATTCCTTGTAAAAATCATATCATCAACATTTAAACAAACAACAATCAAATCACCATTCTCCTTTTCTTTAACATAATGACTATATTCACGTGGACACTTTATGAAGCCTTTAAATTTGAAATATTGATTAATCCTATTGTACCAAGCTCTAGGGGCTTGTTTTAATTCATACAAAACCTTTTTCAACTTTAAAATTTTGTTTTCTTGTCTTTTGGCAATATATCATAATAGTTGTTCTATATAAATATTCTTCCTCCAACTTGCCATTTAAGAAAACTGACTTGATATCTAACTGAAAATAATTTCACTTTCTTTTTGTAGCCAATGCAATAATCGAATAGTTTGCAATCAAGCTAGAGTTAAAACTTTATTATAATTTATAACTGGTTGCTGACTAAATCCTCTTGCAACAAGACAAGCTTTGTATTTTTGGATTTCCCCTTTTGCATTTTTCTTTACCTTATAGATCCATTTCACGCCAATAGTTTGCTTTTCTTTTGGAAGAGTTGTCAATTCCCATGTATCATTCCTTTGAATTGCATTTATTTTTTCATCCATTGCTAGTCTCCATCGTTAAATTTTCACTACTACATCAAATGTTAGGGGTTCTGAACCTACAAAAAGACAAATTAAAGTATTGATTTTATGAGCTTCAGCATAAATATCCTATAAACTTCTCGTCTTTTGAGATGTTTCAGTTGGACTGTATTCATGGGGAACAGTGCTCGAGTTGTATTTTGTCTTGACACTATAGTGTCTTGCTCTTCTTTTCCAAAGTAGGGGGGAAATTATAAGTTTGTTCTTCTTGAACTTTCCAATTCCAAGATACTTCTTCAACAAATTCAATATCTCCACTTATCACCACTTTGACATTGCTTGGGTTGTATAACTTGTAGTCTTTGGATTGTAAATCATATACAATAAAATATATTTAACAGTTCAATCATCAGTCTTAGACCTCTCTTGCTGTGGTACTTGAGCATATGCAATGCTTAATTCCAAAAACTCGCAAATGTTTGACATTAGACTTTCTTTCATTCCATGCTTCTTGAAGAGTTTGATTTTTGATGTTCAATATTGGAAAGTGATTAGACAAATAAACTGCATAAGAAATAGTTTCGGCCCAAAACTCCTTTGGCATATTTTTGGCTTTTATCATGCATCTTGCCATGTTAAGAATGATTCTATTCTTCCTCTCGGCTATTCTATTTTGTTGTAGCGATCTAGGAACTGTCAAAAGACTCAAATTCCATAAGTTTCACAAAAGTCATTGAACTCTTTGGAAGTGAATTTACCTTCTCGATCAGACTTCAAAGCTTTGATATTATATCTACTCACCTTTTCTATAAGGGTCTTGAATTTTTTGAAAGAACCAAAAGTTTCTGATTTTTACTTAAGAAAATAAATCTAATTTTTCTACTAAAATCATCAATAAAGAGTAAGAAATTTTTATTCTTACTAAGTTAAGGAGGATTAATCAGTCCACATACATCTATATACACAAGTTCAAGTGGCTTGGTTGCTCTGAATGTTGCTTCTTTTGGAAAACTCCTCCTAGCATGTTTACCAAGAAGACATGTTTTACATAAATAATTTGGATGGTTGATTAGAGTCATCCCTTTCACCAGCTTCTTTTCTTCCATAGCCTTCAATGCAACAAAGTTCAAATGATTGAATCTCATGTGACATTGTCATGCTTCATCTTGCACATTAGCTTCAAACACTTTGCTTCAATTATTTTAATATTCAAAGTAAACATCTTGTTCTTTGACATAGCAACCTTAAGCATTTTGATCTCTATGCCAAAGAGAGTTATTCTTCACAAGAATCTCATAATCCCTTTCAAGTAGTTGACCTAACCTATAATATTACTCTTTAATTTTGGTACAAAGTAAATATCTGATATTATTTTATAATTATTATTTTTAAAAAATATGAGAATTGTACATTTCCCTTCAATATGGATTTTTGTGGAGTCTTCAGAAGAAACAATATTAATGTCTTTCACTTTCTTATCAAGCATTAGAAATTTATCTTTGTACGCACGCATATGATTGCTTGCACCATTATCCAAATACCATAAATTGTTATCACCTTTCTCTTATTCCTTGATTTGTAGTAATAAAGTTGGCTCTTCAATTTATTGATTGTTAGTAACAAGATGAGCCTCTTTTTTAACATCATTAGTAGTACTATAACATTCCCAAACATAATGACTCATTTTATAGCAACTGTGAAATTCAACTTTAGGCTTGTCATACCTCATTCCATTTGAATTTGGATAATAGTCTTATCATTTTCCTCTTACTCTTCCACTACATGATAATTGACTTCTTTTATTCTTGATTAAAGTTATCTCTTTTTGCCTTAGTCCATTTTGGCCATGTCCATGTCCATGTCCATGTCCTCTTTCTCATCCGCAGCCTCTTCCTCATCCACAACCTCTAAAATAGTTGTGTCCTTTTTCATCATTCTTTGCTGTAGCTTTGGCTTTGAAAACTTGCTCCAATAACTCTTATTTTTTTCTTCATCTTTTCTTCATGGGTTTATAATGAGTCATTCAATTCTTCAATAGTCAATTAATCTAAATCTTTTGTTTCTTCAATGACACACACAATATAGTCAAATTTAGGAATTAAAGAACAAAATACCTTTTCCACAATACGTACATATTCTATTTTATCTCTCTATTTGATATCAGACAGAATAATAATTATCTTGCGGGCTGAAGAGAGAGGGGAATTATGAAGAAAATAAGATGAGAATCGACAAATGAAGAAAATTCGACGTGACTACGTTTTAACCAAAAAAGAAGTTTTTATTCAATAAAAAAGATAATCTCTATCATCAACCAAACAAACACTTATATATTCCTTTATAAAAGAAAATTATCAAAAATATCCTAAATACAAAAAAAAATCAAAAGTTACCAAAAAAATAAATTTTTCAAAAATAGTAAAAAAGATCCTAAACAATGTCTGATGGGTCTGAAAGTGGGTGATTATGGGTTCCAACCCATAACTAATGTAGATATCTAAAAGAGCTCCGTGTACGAAAAATATATCATCATTTTGATATCCGAATCGAAAGTTATGATCTACTGTAATTCAGCTCCTACTACGTCAGCCCTACATCAATATCTCTTCAATTGATTGACAATTGTGGTTATCCGTGAATAATAATTCATGATAGATTCAGACTCTTTCATCTGCAATGCTTCAAAATCACGTCTTAGTGAATGTAGCTTTGCTTTCTTTACTTTGACAACACCTTGGAAAGTCTTTGCCAATATCTCCTAAGCTTCTTTTGAAGTAGTAGCATTAGCCACATTCTCAAACATGGAATCATCCAAACATTGATGTATAAGGGTGAGGGTTTGTTGATCCTTCTTCTTTGTCTTTGACAAAGAATCTTTCTCTATTTGAGATAAATTATCTTTATTTTGAGGCTTCTCATATCCTTTCTCTATGATCTCCCATACATCTTGAGAACCAAGTAAGGATTTCATCCTTAGACACCATGTCCCATAATTCTCCTTTGTGAGATGAGGAAATTTAAAAGAAGAAGATCCATCGTTGGCAATCACTTGAGCACTCTAACCTCGCTCTGATACCACTTTGTTGGAGAGAAAGAAGATGAGGATTTTTATAGAGAGGAAGAAAATACAAGAGAACTCAATAACATTTGTTTCTTATTCTTCTTGTTTGATTCAATATGTCAAGTACAAGGACATATTTATACATACAAGGAGACTCTTTAAGAGACACATACAAAAAACTATTTAAGAGACACTTTAATAACAAAACACAATGAAGAGATACTTTAATAACAATTCTTCACATTCTAAGAATATACTCTAAGTTATTTTTAATGAATGCCCAACATACTATTCATTCACAAACACAATACACTAATTTTCCTTTTCTACGATAGCCATCAGCACTACTAATACAAAAATGTAGACATTCATATCTATGCACTTGCAGCTGCTCGACGACTCGCCTCGATCTCTTCAAGGATGACTATCAACGAGACGATGAAGGCGAAATCCTCGTTGGGATTCACTGTTATTTCTAGTTTGTCCCTGGCAAAAAATGCAGTCTTGCGATGCATCTGCAGCAGTATTAATTGAAAATTTGAGAAAGAAAAGAAAAACTTTATTCTATATGCATGTGTTTATGCATGCATATATTCTTACTTGGGCTATGATTTCATCAGTTTCGCCAATACAAATGGTGCATTTCTTGCTTCTTCCAGTTATCTTAAAATCACACGGGGCAGCTTCGTCGGTGTTGGTGGCCAAGACCACATCGAAGTTGTCCTTCCACTGGAATATCTTGGGCTTTCGCACGCTGAACAGCAAATCGTTCGGGCTGGTGCTCTCTCCTCTGAACACACTCCACGTTTCGTGCCAACTAAATACCTAAAATCAACAAGAACCAAGCGTGAGTATCATTTTGATGATGAAACGTTAATTCTGCGTACCTTCGGTTTCATGGTGAGGAGAGGGGTGCCGGCGGCGTCGAGGAGGAGGAGGAGGCGGCTGCTCAAGGAGACGCCCTTCACCTTGAACACCACGTCGCCGTTGGTGTCCTCGACCTTGTAAAGGTCTTTCAGGGCGAACAAAGTGTCAGTGCCGGTGATCGTTAAATTGACGGCGTTCGGAACGGTGAACTGCCGCTGGTCGGCCACCAGCTCGGCAGGCGCAACATTTCTCTGCCTTCTGCCCATCCGCCATGGCTGCTAGCTGCTGCACAAGCCTCCCTGAAGATTTTGTGATTCAGTATTAATTCTGTTGTGCTGTCCAGAGCTTGTTAAATAAATATCTCAACGTGAATGTGAATTAATGTAGACACGATCTTGGGCAGGAAGTCAAGTCAGCGTTTTTTTTTTTGGAAAATTCAATGGCGAATTGAGTTCGTCTGATCGTCTTGTTTGCGTACTCCAGTAGGAGAGCAGAGAAGTCAACCGGATGCAGCTTCTTGGAAATAAGAATTTAAAAAATACATATTTTAATTTTTAAATGGATAAATAAAATTTAGTTGGATTAGACACGGAGGGCATGGCCATGGAGGTTAAGATTGGCCCGACTTGACTCGTTATTTAAATCGTGCTAAAAATTTTGAAAATATAAATTATTGTTTATGTTGATGTTTTTTTATTATATTTTCATATACGGTTGTACTTTTTTGACTTTGTAGGTTGTGCTCAATTTCTTTTCCTTTCACAAACTTAGGTGATTTTTAAGATTTGATTAATATTATAGATTTTGGAAACAATTTCTACGTACAAGTTCTACATAGTCCATTTAATTTTATTTAATTTTTATTGCATAGTTGGTTATTTATGTATTTTGATAATTTTTTTTTCCTATTTCATTGTCTATATATATGAGATCAGTTTATTAGGTATATTACAATCGTAGGTACAGTATAATTATTATTTTGGGACAAATATTTTCTTAACATTCTCCTTTATCATTTAATAAAATATGTTTATATTCATGTTCGTATAACTTGATGTATCATTCTTGAGTATTATTTATAATTTATAATGCATGGATGAATATTATTCAAACAGACAGGTTATCTCATAAAGAGATGAAAGCCTTCAGATCATAACATGTGTTTTCTTAGGAAGTAGAACTGTATGTATGCGATTGATAAGATAAACGAAAATAAATATACTTTCCTTCCAAAAGATTAGTGGTAGATGTGATTGAAACCTCATGGCTCTAGTCAGACTCAAAATATAACGATGTTTTTGCTCAATCAATGGCGTAGCCAATGTTGGGCTGCACTGGACCGGAGTCTAGTGCAGTCCAATAACTTTTAGGTTAATATATTGTGCCCAAATTTATAAGGATATTAGTATATAAATGTAATATATTTATTAAATATTCATTATACATGTATATATTATTATTTTCATAATTTAATCCAGGACAGTTGAAGAACACCTAGCCAGCTAGCCTACAAAGTTGGTCGAACTGGGCAGAGGTAATGCCATGATCCAATCATAGACTTAGGTTGAGCATGACTTGTTGGCTGAGGCCAGACTAAACATATATATTATGATAAATAAATTAAAGACATCCCTCAGTAAGGAAGTTCATCTGTGCTAGTCCTAATTAAGCTATTTATATTGCTCTTATGGTATCACAGATGATTCTATACCTGTATGGAACATATTATCATAAAATTATATATATATATATATATAGTTCTGATATTCTGTGTGACACTGCCTACGCGATCCCGTGCGCGACATCACCGACCCCCGCCGCTTCCGCCCACCCTCGCTATGCCGTCCGACCACCGTCGGTCATCGGATCGTGCCCGATCGATGCGCCACTCGCCGACGCGTCGGTCAGCGTCGGATTCCGCGGCGGATTGTGGTCGGAATCCGACGAATTCAGTTGGAAACTGCCGAATCCAACGCGCGACCATTGGTTGCCGAATCGCGGCCGGTCTCCGACCGCGATTTGGCCAGAATCTGACGAGGCCACTGCCATGCGTGATTCGGGCCAAATTACGCCGGATTCCGGCCAAAATCTGACGCCGGCCGACGTGCCGACGAGTGGCGCGTCGATCGGGTCCGGTCCGGCGGTCGGCGGTGGCCGGACGGCACGGCGAGGGGCTGCGGTAGCGGGGGAGGGTCGGGGGGGGGGCGCGGGAGGGGGGGGGGGGCGGAGCACTATACATTCCCAGTTTTGGACGGTCAGATGTGGCGCGCGATCGGTGATGAACGGTAGATTCGGCGTCGGGCACGGGCGCGCAAGAAACAGAAGCGCAGAATATCATTTTCGTGTATATATATATATATAATTAAGCAAACTCAATACCCTAATTTTCCATTTAAAAGATCGACATTCATGTCTGCACTTAACTGCATGGTGATGAAGCTTCACTCCCTCACACAAGGGAAAACAAAATTCAATTTTTTATTCCACTACCTGCCCTTGTTCCACGACGACTCGCTTTGATCTCTTCAAGGACGATTATCAACGACAGGATGAAGACGTAATCGACGTTCGGATTCACTGTCACCTCCAGTTTGTCCCTCGCAAAAAATGCAGTCTTGCGATGCATCTACAACGACATTAATTAGACATATCTATGAAACTAATTAAGAAAAATAGGGAAAAAACAGAAACTTTTTTGTGCTCACTTGGGCTATGATTTCTTCGGATTCGCCACTGCAAATTGTGCATTTCTTGCATCGTGAAATGATCTTAAAATCACAGGGGGCAGCTACAGCTTGGTCGCCGGCGTTGGTGGCCAAGACCACATCGAAGTTGTCCTTCCACTGGAATATCTGGGGCTTTCGCACGCTGAACAGCAAGTCGTTCGGGCTGGTGCTCTTTCCTCTGAACACTCTCCATGTTTGGTGCCAACTAAATACCTAAAATCAACAAGAACGTAACCAAGCGTGAGTACCGTATAATTTTTTGACGATGAATTAAATTAAACCTGCTGCTGCATGTATACCTTTGGTTTGATGGTGAGGAGAGGGTTGCCGGCGGCGTCGAGGAGGAGGCAGCGGCAGCCGAACAAGAAACCGTTCGCCTTGAACACCACGTCGCCGTTGAGGTCCATCACCTTGTATCGGTCGTTGGGGGAGAACAAACTGGCAGTACCGGTGACCGTGAAATTGGTGGAGTGGTTAACGGAGAACTGCCGGCCGACCACCACGTCTCTCCCCGTCTTCCCATCCGCCATGGTTGCTCGCTGCACGTACAAGCCTCTG
>NW_027433649.1:0-11034 GCF_044706935.1 Curcuma longa
ATTTAGTTGCACTAATAAGCCAATTGTCGATTTTATTAAGGTGTTTTTTACTAGTATATGTGTGGTTCATAGGTTTTATAAACATTAAACCTACTACATTAACATCTTTTATTATGCTTGTGGAATATTGTTTTTATTTTGAATTGGAATAGTTCATGGAAGAAAAATTCAGTAGCTTAAAAAATTCATGGGTATGCATCTCATGGCACTTATCAACTGGTGATTAGTGAATTTTAGCTTGATTAGTATGTTTTACTTGAAAAAACTTCTCTAAAATTTCTTTCATTGTAAACTTGTCAAACAGATATTCAGTTATAATTAAACTCCATATATAATCTTTATTTATCATACTGCAGCACACAGACGGCTCAAATCAAAGCAATGTTGGTGCTGCTCAAACATGTGCGTTTCACACAATATCACATGGATCTAGTACACTACTTAATCTAATCATAAACAGGGTCATTTGGAGAATCCTCAACTTTCCTTTTGATGGTTATCACCGGGCAATCTGCATGCTTGACACAGAACTCACTCACCGCCCCCACAAAAACCCTGAAAAGAGGCCGTAATTGAGTCAATAATCAACAGACATCGAATATATCACATCAAAAACACAAGCATAAATATGGAGGTTAATAATCTTTTTTACTCTGAATATTGTTCCTCTAACACCATAATAATAGCATATCTCGTTATTTTCAGATGGAAACCTCAATGTTGAACCAACTATAACAAGGTGAGCTGAAGTGAAATGCAAAATGTAATAAATAAATCATATAATTCCTTCAAAAAATACAAAGCATTGTGAAATAATATAGAAATGCACTTTGAATTATTTTTTCCCAGCTTCAACGTCAATTTTATTCAAAAATATGTACATTTATCAAACGTGATTCTAAAAGAATTAAACTACTAGTTAATATAATATATGTAACTAGTAACAGTGCTAGATGTAAGTGATAAAGAGACAAATAATATGCACTAATACAAAAGAAAATAACTTAATTAATTTATGGATTATAAATTATAAATGCAGCCAGAAAAAGGTAAATAAAGTAAGTATATATATATATATATAACTGACTCTAAATAGACTTAATTAATTTGAGGATTATAAATTATAAATGCAGAAAGAAAAGGGTAAAGGATGTAAGATATATGTAGCTGACTCTAAATAGTTACCCTAAACATATTTTTCAGCCTCTTCATCATCACATTCACACTACAGAGGAAAGACTTAATTTAAATACAATGCAGTGGAAGTTCAAAATTCCTTTAGAATTAAAACCTTCAATGGATTTTTGTCAAGGAACAGCTTTGAGTGAAATAGAAATAACTTTGAAGGGGCTTGAAAATGCCGGTCACCAAGCAAATCATGAAAGCCACTTCGACTAATAGCACACTCATGAGAACATAGGACAAGTCATGTATGAGAACGAATCATGCTGACCTTTCATGGACAAGTTTCCCTCTAAACAGAACTGACCGGGGATTTCAAAAATTAGCAGAGAATGTATATCAACTAATGCATTATAGAAAAGACTTCATCAGTCTCTTCCCTATGACAATGGGTAGACAGGGAGTTGACTGTAATATAATGCAATGACAGTTCAAAGCTCATTCAAAAGTTTTAATGATTTTGTGCATGAAACAGATTCGATCAAAGAGAAACCTCTGAATTGGTTATCTTTGTCGGTGCAAGCAGGCACCAAACTGTTTGGACTAATACTTTATGTCAAATGTGTAGATGTAGATTTATCTTGACATGCATTGAAGTTGCAATATGAAAGACTAACAGGAGTTGACCAGACTAGCTATTTGGGAAGAAAAGTCCTGCAGGTGTAGGCAAAAAATTGAAGTCCAACAAGTGTTGGCAAACAGAGTTCCGAAAGATCAAAGTGAATCAGATACTAAGCAAAAGAAAAGTCCAAAAGGTAAACTTCTAACAGGTGATGGGTGAGATATGAAAGAGTGACCTATAACATAAGTGAGAGTAGTTTTCTCGCATAAACAATGACTTGGCCACGAAACAAGTGTTTCAGGGACAAAGTCAAAAAGTGGTGATTAAGTAACAAACAACTAATCTGCATTGAGATTTTGATGAGATTTTTTTGTTCAGAGTCTAACCGGCTGATATTACATAATCAGTCATCTGATATTTAAATTTGAGTGATTATAATATTAAAATAAAACAAATTAAGAATTAGTCAACTCAATCGAATGATAAAAGAACAAAGTCAACAGTAGTGATGCAGCTACTCTCTTCCCATGGATCCTAACCGCTATAGTTGGTCGTCTTTGCATCTCAATCACCTTGACATTTGCACGTGGTTAGAGGGCTTGCAATGGCCGATAGAACCCCTCCGACACTCAAGTCAGATGGGCGAGTCGGGTGTTTTTTACTTCATGACTAGGTAGGACATTCAATTTCTAACCAGCTGTTTAATGTATGGGTCCGCAAGTATACGATCGTCGTCAAGTAATAAAAAAATATTGAACCATAGGAACCGTGAAATCAATCATTAAACTATCACAGAAAGAGTTGGGAAATCACGTGTTCGAGATTGGTGATGGGGGAAGTGAGAGTGAAATCAAGTACCTAGACCTCGATCGAAAAGAAATCAACTGTGACAGAATTAAGGAAACGATCCTAGGACTTCGGATTCCTTGAGATTATGGTTGATTGATCAGGGACTCCTTACCATTCCTCAATAATTACACGATTGCAGAGATTCTAATTAAAATATCCAATTAGACCTCGTCAGATTTCGTCTAAATTAAATCATGAATTCTCTAATGTTACGATTACTAATCCGAGATAACACCCAGATAGTCTGGTTCTATAGCTCTCTCACTGTTACTGGGCACTCCAGCAATACTACTAGTGTCCTACCCTCTGTCACCGAGTACCCAATTAAGGACCTCTTCCTAGCAATCAATAACTGTTAGCTATCTCTCATAAGAATTCATTGTAGTCTAAGAATCTCCTCAAAAAGTCCAATTAAAGATTCACTTTCTGTCACAAGGCATCCCGGTCATACGATCCTAAGATTTCCGTTAAACTACAACTCACCCTCATCCATATGAAATCAAACCATTCATAAACATATTATCAAATAAGTGCAAGACACAAATTCACATAGCAATGTATAATCAAATCATTGATATGGCAAATATCAAATCCATAGATGCAATCATCCATTTACATCCCGATTCCTCCTACATCCTAAAATCTAAGGATCTACTCCATGACGGAGGAAATACAACACAAAGAAGAATAAAAACAGTACATCTTACTCCTAAATCTAAAAAAGAAAAGGAGATAAGACTTATCAATTAATGCAGTCTTCTTGGTCTTACAATCTCCTCATCGACGGTGGATGGATACGGCGGAGTAGTCCTGAACAGATGGATGGATCACTGAATCTCGCTCCGAATGGTGGCTACGGTGGCCTCACCTTTAAGGACTCTCCCTCCTTTTTAGGGCTGAATAAGAGAAGTATTTATATGCCCTGACGCCACACGGTCGTGCCTCATGGCACGGCCTAGGAGACACGCCCTTCACGTTTCGTCACACGACCATGCCTGATAGGCACCGCCTAGAGCAAGCTTTCTTCGGGAAAACAAGCACGACCTTGACCTGGTTCTTCTCTGGAAGCGAAACACGGTCGTGCCTTATGGGCATGGCCCCAAGCTGGATCAGGCTGGAAAATTTGGGGCATAACCGTGCCTAGGAGGCATGGCCCCAAACTTGATCGGCTCTGGTAGGGGGCACGACCCTCAGCAGTAGTTGATCTGTATGGAAGCACGACCATGTCTGACAGACATGGCTACTGGCTGGTGTGGCTCGAGTGGTGAGTCACGGTCGTGCCTACAAGGCACGGCCCCTCAAGATGATGAAACACGGTCGTGCTTTGTAGGCACGGCCCTGCTTTACCTTTTTTTCTTTTAATCTCCGTCTTGCCTTATTTCACTTCAATTCCGTCCTACAAATATACAAATACAAGAGCAGACTTTCAAACTAGGAAATGGAGAAAATATGCCTAATGCATGAATAAAGGATGTGACAAACATAAGATAATGTCATGAAATACATAAAGATGTGCAATAAACGCATTAAAAACACATGTATACCCTACGCACATCACTGTCCCAGCTCTCACAAGCTTCTTTATCTGACCACCTTTTCCATTCCATTGCCCTACCTCCTCGATTTATGCCTTGCCTCCTTGCCCCTCTCGGTCGATATAGGGACCAAGTATAAATTAGTTGCTTGGGCCTTGGGAGACATGTTTTTGATTTGCGTCATCTAATGAATGAGGTTGTCCTGTACCACATTGGCCTAAGCATTATCCCTGCGGTTGGCGACACTTCTTTGAGAATGTCACTTCCCAAGTTGCTAAGCCTCCCATGGTCGCGATTAGGAATCCCCCCTGTCTCCTGACACCCCCCCCCCCCCTTTTCAAATATCCCAAAAGAGAGAGGGCCCCCAACACTGCCTGACCTTCTCCACCTCACAAAGCCCCATCCAAGATCCATATAAAGAAGGTTGTCGTTTCCTGATCGACCCCCACAACTAAGACCACCCCACCTTAGCCCTAGACGATTAGTTCTTCAATGAGCACAAGTCGTCGCTATGCTCGTAGCGACACTCCACCCCTACTATTGAGCCTCTTCACGTGTCTCCAATCTCCCAGCAGTGGCTTGGGATCGAACCTTAGCCCCACTCCAACAGTGGTTGCACCACATGAGCTGGCCTCGTCTCACCGACTTCATTACTCACAACACAACTCAAGTAAGGTCCTCCAACTATTTTTTTCGTTATTGAAAAACATAAAAGTGTGTGTTGTAGAGTCTGATCAACTCCCGCAAGCTCTTGGAACGGATGCAAAGCCATGACATTTGCCAAACCAACCACATGAAGGTCGTGCGATTAGAGGTCAAGTGATAACCTAAAGCAACAGTTGACTAACTCCATGACCCACACTAAAAAGGTTGTCACACAGCTATCAAGTACCACTGACAACTAGAGGCAACAGCTCAAGAGGCGAAGTGGACTTGGGAAGGGGCAACCCTAGCCAAGGTGGAGGTCATGTTGTCCCGAGCGAAGGCAACAAAGGCGAAGGTAGCGAGCGTATGGGCATCAGAGGTGGTGTGAACTTGGGAAGGGGCAACCCTAGCCGAGGTGGAGGTCATGTTGTCCTGAGCGGAGGCGAAGGTAGCGACCGTATGGGCATCAGAGGCGACAATTAGGGGACGATTGGTGTTGCTCGAGGTCGACGCAAAGGGAGCACAGAGTCAAGCGGCGAAGCTAGAATGGGAAGTGGCAAAGTTAAACCTGGACATGTCAAGCAAAGGAGGAATGAAAGAAGGCTTGGGAAGTTGAATTTTGGAAGTCTCCCGAGCTGCCTAAGAAAGTGTGTACTCGTGCCTATAGCTTCTTTGAGTTGGGGTTCTAGAATTGCATGACCCAATTTCAAGCCCATGGGTACCCCTCCTGTTGGGGAAGAGTCATCCTTCTTAGATGTCGAAGTTGCGTTGGTTCAGATCTCAAAAGAATATTTTGAATTCGATCCGTAGTGTTGTAATTATAGTTGGGTCTGGTGCCCATTTGATATTTGCTTGGGCATGCCTCGTGCAGGCCAACTTAAACACTATTTGCTTACGATATATTTATCTACCTGTCTACTTTTATACTCCTTGCATTTGTGTGTGTAATGTGTTGAGGGTTGGTCTCCCTTCCTCTTCGAGGGGACGTGTATTTGAGTTAATCGAAATAGGGTTGGCTTTGTATCGGTCTCTCAACCAGTCAAAAGTTAGACAATTCAAAATGAGCTCAGCGCATCATCATAAAATGTAAAATTCATATGAAGTGAACACAAAGAGGGCCCAAGTGTTCTAAGGTCGTGGTAGCGTCCTTCCTTTGGCATTCACTAAATAATAAGCATTTGTACTGAGCCTCCTGCCCACTCAAAAAAGATCCTTCCCATTTTGAGCTCAATTTAGCCAGGTCCCTAGTGGGTTGTCTTGCGGAGGACTAGTCCCCACTTGAAATGACTTAGGAACTACCCTTTTGTTATGCACTTGGCATATACAACCACAATATTTTTACATCCTAGCGAAGGTACCAGCCCAGTGTTTTTCCACCAAATCCAACTCCATTGTCAGTCGCTCGTCATTTCCTTCTTGCTCGTAGGCTTGCACCCAGGCGGTCTCCATCCTATCTCCACAGGGATCACAGTTTCTGTCCTGTACACCATACTAAAGGGAGTTTCTCTAGTGGTCGTCTAAAGAACACGCTTGGCAATTCTTCAACCCACATTCTTACGACATGCTCAAGCTTTGTCTTCAACCCGTGTATGAAATCCCCATTGGTGACTTCTACATGCTCGTTACTCTAGGAGGTAAACCACTGAGGTAAAAGGCTTGATAGATCATTTGACACCAAGCTTGCATTCTTCTCCCTTGAAATTGTTGATTGTTATCACTTAATCAAGTGCCTCAGGATTCTAAACCGGCATACCACATATCTCTCGAAGAACGTATTCAATCTCGTCCGACCCCAAACATCACAAGAGGGGAGATTAACACCACTTCTATTATGTTGCCTTCACTACTAGAGGATCCAATCCACAAAGACTAACCAAGGCTCTGTTTCTTTCGAATGGGTTGTCTCAGCTATAAAATCAACTAATGCTTGGGCTTTGATAGTTTGTCTAGCTAATATTAAATTTTATACTCAATTAGTTTTGTGACCCACTTCATCAGCTACCCTGTAGCCTAGGTAAGTCAGGATGCACCTCATAGTGGTGTCGGTCATGATGGTAATAGGGTGCGACAAGAAGATCGTAGACAGCAGGCCATCAAGGTGAGTGCCAAAAGTAAGCTTCTCCAATCCTATATATCGAAGTTTCAGTCCTTTCAATAAGTGATTGACATAGTAAGTGGGGTGTTGGTCAATATCTTCCTATTGACCAGAATGAAGTTCACTGCAGTTTCCGAAGCAGCTAGGTAATCTACAATCGTTCTCTTGGGACCGACTTAGATAAGACGACCAACTAGGCCAAATAACTCTTGAGCTCCTTTAAACATCATCACATCTCTGATCCCACTGAAACCTTTTGTCTGCCGAACAAGTGTAAAGTGAGATAATATTGTAATTCATCCCACCAAGCACTAGACTTCCCGTACATTTCTAGGAGGTTGTATGTTCTGAACGGTCTCTACGTTCTCCAGATTAACTTCCATTCTCCGTTCGGTCATCATGTATCCCAGGAATTTACCCCTGCGTATCTCGAAAAAATGCACTTCTCCAATATCACTGAGCAGTGGCAAAGGTCTCCAAGTCCGATACTAGGTCGGTCGCATGAGTTTACATATACCTCGACATTACATGTAACATGGTCCGAACACTTTTATCTATGAGACGCTGATAGGTGGCCCGTGTATTCTCCAAACCGAACAGCATGACCACATAGCAAAAGGTTTCATCCGCAATAAAGAAATTGACTGTCTTAGTCAAATTTAGCCAAAGAAATCTGATAATATCCCTGGTATGCATCCATCATTAATATAAACTCTTGTTTCACAGTATAATTCATCAAGTGGTCAATGCAAGGAACAAAGTGACAGTCTTTGGGACAAACCTTGTTGAGGTCACGGAAATTCATGCATATCCCCCACTTATATGAGGGTTTTCAGACGAAATCTAATGATATCCCTAGTATACATCCATCATTGATATAAACTCTTGTTTCACAGTATAATTCATCAATTGGTCAATACAAGGGGGTGACAGTCTTTGGGACAAGCCTTGCTGAGGTCATGGAAATTCATGCACATCCCCCACTTGTTTGAAGGTTTTCAGACCAACACGACATTAGATAACCAACTAGGGATCTCGTATGTGTCCAACCATATGCAATTTCTCCACTTCCTCCCATATAACCCTATCCTTTTCCAACCCAAAATGTCACCGCTTCTGCTTTATCGATCAGGCTATAGGGAGGATGTTGAGACAATGCTCCATGACCTCTGAGGAGATCCCCATAAAATCTTGTGTCAACCAAGCAAACACATTGCTATTCCGAAGGAGGAATCAATCCCTTTTTAACCTCGGGTCCTCCCTTCTCAACCCTTGATTCAGCCCTTTAGTGATCCGAGTGGTCTTATTGCTTTCTCCAAGGATGATGCGTATGGATCCTAATTCTTCCTCTACCATGAGAACCGGTTTAGCTCCTTATACTAGGTGCACCTCACCTAGGGCATTCTTCTCGTCACAAGTTTGCATCCCTCCCATTCATGCTCTCTTTTGGTCAACCTGTTTGATCACATAACACTTGATCTTCTAATGGTATGGGAAAGCAACCGACCTAAAAGTGCTTAGGGTTGGATGGCCCAGAATGATGTTATATGTGGAAGGTGCATCAACCACTGGAAACAAGATCATAGCAATCCTCAGCCTCGGCTACTCACCCAATGCAATGAGCAAGCAGATCTATCCCAAGAGTTGAATAGCATGCGTCGAAAACCCGAAAAAGGGTGTGGCCACTACCTATAAATCTGGCATACCCATCGCCATCCACTTCAATGCTTCTCGAAAAAACATGTTGATTCAGTTGTCTGAATCAATGGAAACCCAAGTGACTTCATAGTTGGTCACAATTGCCGACATGATTAAGCCATCGTTATGGGGTGTAGAAACCCCCTCTAAATCTCGTGGTCCAAAATCAATCACAGGCCCATCCGGTGCGTCCGAACTACAACCTATAGTCATGCACTCCCATCGACTATATGTTTTTAACCCAGATTAGAGTCTCTATCAGTGGCACCTTGCAAGATTATCTTAATAACCTCAAGTGGGTTGATTGTGATCCTCAAGTCTTCTTATAAGTCCCCGCTCGGGTTGAGCATTATACATTCCTCACCGCTAGGTGTAGGTCCCACTAACACCCTGGGTGGTTAGGGAAGAGGTGGACCAGTGGCACAATGAGGGGCATTTGCCACCAGCACAGATTGGACCGGTGAATGTCGATGACTCGTTTTATCTCTTGATCCAGCTTAGCACAATCTTATGTGGAATTCATGTATTCCTAGTGGAAAGAACAAAAAGTAATGAACTAGGGGCCAATGACCTCTTAGAGAATCTGATGCTCATAAAAAATTTAAATAGGACTCTCCTTAGATACTCGCTAATATACCCTGGTACATCCGTCTAGGACAAGAATGTCCGCCCAAAAGCATGGCCTTGTCAATGCCTCGAGATGATATGCATGTCACAAGATTTTAATCATGCACTCACTTTAGAAACTTCCCTAACTAGGAACATCCTCGAAATAAATTATACATGACTTTAACCGTGCACTCTTTGAAAACATCCCCAATCAAAAATATCCCATTATATAATACTTCAATCATGCATTCACTTTAGGAACATCTCGACCTAGAACATTCCTAAAATAGATTACACAAAACTACAACCGTGCATTCACCTAGGGAACGTCCCTAACCAAGGACATCCCCGTAACAAGTTATACTATAGAAGCATCCTTGATTAGGAGCATCCTCGAGATGGTGCACTCGAGTCATGAGAAAATCTCCGATCAAAGCCGAACCCCTCCAATCTAATGCTTTGTTTGGGAAGAGGTGAGGGAAGGGGAGGGGAGGGTAAATAAGGAGAATAAGAATTTTAATTCTTGTTTGGGATGGAGTGTGTTAAAGAGGGGAAGGGAAGAGAAAGGTAAGTTTTAACCTTGCATGCTCATGAATCACTAGAATTTCTTACACTCAATTTGGGGTGTAAAAAAAAAGAAAAGGAAACTCAAAAATATTTTATTTCAAATTTATCCATATTTTAAAATATTAATTCTCAAATTAACTCATCTATTTAGATATCTCGTCTTTGTGTCGTCGCTTCTCACACAACGAGCGCTGTCACTGTCCAGTGTTCAACCGCTCGCACTCCACGACGTCAACGTCGACGCCGACCCTTGCAAATCTCTTCGAGGACAAGATGCAAGAGGGCAGAGACAGATAACCCTAATTTTCTTCTCCTCCTCCAAGAACAGAGACTTATCCAAAGAGCATGTGTTGTCTATTTTTAGGATCTTTCATATCCCAACTTCTACATGCAATATTGATAAAATTTTACAGTTTCCTATCCGTCCTCTACATGCATTGTTTTTTTTTTAAAAGTGAGAGTATTTTTGTAACTTTATATATTTAATTTTTACTCCCCTTCCTTTCCTTCCAAACAAGGTAACATATGTTACGTTAATGAACCTTCCATCCCTTCTAAACAAGGGGAACATAAATACTTTACTTCTCCTAGCTCCCTTTCCCTTCCTTCCCCTCCCTCCTCCTTCCGTTAATGAACCTTCTCTCACCTCATCCAAACAGAGCATAAATGTCCGACCATTCCCTAATAGTTACAGGTCCAACATAAAGTTGACAGTAGAGTGCCGCTAACAAGACCGACAATAGCAAATGTGGCTGGTGGTGAACATCCTGATGGTGTTAGATGTACGATGTAGACTTGACGTAGACCCGACACAACCCCATACGGCCCCATGCCTCTAGTAGTCCACAGGCGGATGTGGCGGCCTATGTGGACTTCGAGATTTGACGGTATAAAAGGGTAGGTGAAGGTGGTTGAATGTAGAGCTTTTCTCGCAAGCACATGAGCTCTCATTCGTGCTTTCCATTTTCTTCCGTCTCAACCCAACGTTGACTTGATCGCCGACACCCATTAATGCATGTTGACGTACAAGCACAGAAGTAGTTCGGATAGAAAGAAGTAGAGGCTCTATCAGTCCGAACCCACCGAGAAGAAGCAGCAGCATCATTTTGAATCTATCTGTGGGAAAGGAGTGAAGACGAAGATGTTGAGTACAAGGACCATAACAAATCCACATAGTAAGGGGTCGAAGGAGCAAAGACAACCTTCTCTTTCGACAATTTTGAAGACTACGAGAGGCCCCCATCTCATGGAGGCAAATTACACACCTCATCACCATTATAGTAGAGGCATTC
>NW_027433650.1:0-15138 GCF_044706935.1 Curcuma longa
CTATGCTCGTACTTATTGGTTTGGCATTAAAGTGAATATTAATAGAAGTAATTTTCGTCGACTAAAAATTAGAGTTAGCAGGTCAGGCTCTTTAGAAGGCTACTAAGACCTTATTGAAGCGTATAAAGCTCTGGGGGGATGATTTTATCGTTGCGGGTGCCCTATTAAAAGAAGATAGCGAAAGGCACTACATACTTCCATTCACGCAATTATACTGGGCCCACTTATAGGTTTTCTCGCTTGATCAATGAAAGTAAAAAGAACCCTGAAGACTCTAAAATAGAGGAAGTGCATTATAGTATAGCTGTGCCTAAAAGAAAGAGAAATGGAGATAAAAGGAGAGGGCGAAATGGAATCTCTATACTCGCATAACAGAAACTCTACTCCTCTATACTCAACAACTTATATGGAGTTTGGCCAGGAAAGGAAATGAACAATCGACTGAACTCCCTCTATACTCGCATAACAGAAACTCTACTCAAATCAACATCCTTACGTGAATAGCGAACTTATATTATATAATAAATTATAGCTCAATTCAAGGGTGCGATCTTGTGTACCACAACTCAATTCAATGAAAGCTAAACTCTATTTCTTCCAATGCCCTATGACTTCGGAGTGACCCCAATTGTATATATTCAATATTCAATTGTATATATTCAATATTCAATTTACTATATTCAATTTACTATATTAGGGCTAAGAATTTATGGAGTCTGGAACACCCTTATCTACATGGATTCGAAGAGGCGGAACTACTGCCGCCAAACAGTGAATATAAGTTACTGGGTTTGGCCAACCCCAGTGAAATACAATATCAACATACAGATCCTTATATTCAACATACAGATCTTTATATACTATATTGTTACGACTGATAAATGCCCTCCTATTCTGTGCCTTCTGCCAATCCTGACTCCTCATATTAATTATTCTCCTCGGCTAGAGCGGAAAGTATTTAGCTCTCCTTCCTGTTATGTAGTGCAAGGTAGTTCGGAGGACTAATCTATTCCTATGATATTAAAAGATTGGTTTTGGTATAGCTTCGGACTCATTCTTCTGTCGATCTTTGATTCATTCTTGTTTGTTGGCATTAGTTCCCTTCCCTTTCCCTTCCTGGCATTAGTTCCTGCCCTTGACTCTTGTTCCTCTACTTGTACCCTTCCTTAATGGGTCTTTGGTCGTGGGTCCTCTACTTCCTCCCCTCCTCTACTTCCTCGCCTCGCTTTCGTACCCTTCATATGTCATTGTACCAAGTCTGGAACTCCTCTATTTCCTTCCTCGCCTCGCTTTCGTACCCTTTTTATATGGCATTGCACCAAGTACGTCTGGAACTCAAATATTGCCCGCATCACTGTCGTTTGTTCCTAAGACTCCCTTACAGCACAAGTAAAGAAGCGCCTAGTCTTTGCACCTCTTTGTCCCAGTGAATGACACTTCTTTGTGCCAGTCAATGCTATTCCTACGAGTTCCAGTCAATGCTATTCCTACGAGTTCCAGTCAATGCTATTCCTACGACTTCTAGTCAATGCTAGTGTTTTCTTTGTTATAATTATATAGTTAATTCTACGGAGTCTCTGGTTATCGCACCCTAATCATCTATCGCAGTTCTACCTGCAGCTATGGTCTACCTATACCTCTATTTGTTCTTCGCCTAGCTCTCTGTCTCTGGACGTGTGTCTGCTATGTCTCCTTATACCCCGAGGTAATCCTCACTTAACCTTGGGTTGTGTGGGCCAAAGCATTTGCACTCGTTGGATTCTCTCGCTCTTCCCCAGTACATACTATTGTACTAGCTGCTACGCTGACTTGTCTGCTATCTTAATCAAACCCTTCTTCCGTAAGACCTGGGCACCCTTCTTCCAACAAGGATGGAACACCTGGCACGTATGGCCAAGATATTGAATTCGTAAGCGGCTCGTAGAAGTGTATTCATTCCGAGTGATGGGAGCTATGAATATCTAATTGATCTGTGTAGGCCTGAAATAAGTTGCACCAGCGTAGCGCCGTCAAGCCTAATTATACCGCTATGTGGCTGCCCTAAGCATAAGATTTACTCTACGTCACTGGCCAACATTGCGATGTCTGATCCCTGGGCCCCTTCCCTTGTTGATGACTGAAAAGGTGGGTCACCTGCCGCTACTGACTGAAACCGTGGTTTACCTGCCGCTACTGACTGAAACCGTGGGTCACTCTATTAAGAAAATCATAAAGCTTCTCACTGGATTCGCTCCTATATACTGTCCTTACCTTCACTGGTTTCACTTCCCAGCTTCTGTTCTGTTCTGTTCTCCTCGCATTCCCTTTCTTGGACCTGCCTCTACTGCTGACTCGCTATCAGATGAGGATAGTTGATCATAGGCAGGAATAAAGTGAAATACTCTTAAGTGGCGAAAGCTAACTTCCAAAGCTTAAGTGGCGAAAGCTAACTTCCAAAGCTGGCATAACTCAATCGCATTCCCTTTCTTGCACCTGCCTCTACTTGGTACCTGGCTTTCTATCTTGCACCTGCCTCTACTTGGTACCTGGCTTTCTATTTTGAACTATGCTGTTCCTCCCCGCATAAGAGTTTACCTTGGAGACGTCTTCCTCTACTTGTACCCTTTAATAGGGCCTGGACTCAATCACACTATCCTGGTATTAGTTCCCTCCTCTACTTTCTCTCTTTCCTGGCTTCCCTTATCTACTCTCCTTTTTTTCTTTGCTGGCTTCGCGTATCTACTCTCCTTTTTCTCTTTGCTAGAACTGGTGTACCGGGTCCTGCCCTTTCTTTCTCTATCACTGCATGTAGCACTGCCTTTACTTTAGTGGCTTTAGTGGCCTTGATGGTGGCTCTCTCTGCCTTTACTTTAGTGGCTTTAGTGGCCTTGATGGTGGCTCTTTCCTTTAGTGTCTATGGTAATCTCTGCGTTGATGGTCATATCTTCCTCTGGTATCTCTGCCTTGGTCTTTTTCAAGAGGAATGCTTCCAATAGACGTGATTTGAGCATCCTATAGTGAATCCGAGCTTTAAATCTAATTCTTCATCTGCTTCTAGCTAACCGGCCAAGCCAAGCTAAGATACGTCCTATCCAGGTAGGATGGATATGAATATAAGACAAATAAAAGGCAAAGGAAGGAAGTCAAGATCAAAGGAATAAAAACGGGTAGTATAATTTTTGAGGGCCCTGTGAACCTTCCCTATGAAGCAGTTATGGATCTTAAAGCGGGGTTCAACCTTATGGTCGTAGCCTAAGTAGCGATGCATGGATCTTCAGTAGCTTGTATGCAGTTGTAAGCATGGCTTATTCGGCAGCGAAGTCTATGGTCGGAAGCATCTGCGTCGGTAGTGGCGTAAGTCGTTTGTTGCATATCGCAACTTTAGCCGAGGTGAGAGTGGTTTAACTTTAGTGCTCATTTCCTTGTATAAAAGAGTGAGAATTTCTTTATGTGTGTTCGTATGCGTTGTCGTTTCTTATAATATGATCTCTATGATTCTCGCGCACTGATTTCTTTTTTGCTTATTCGATTCTTCGGATCTCGTTTGATCTATCTAAAGATAAGATCTCCTACCCTTCACTCTGATGCTTCAACCCTCTTCCCTTTCCCTTCCACGGTAGCCTGGCACGGGCCATCTGGTTAACGCACAAAGCTGCTATCCATCTGGTTAACACGCACTTGGAGAGTGACCACCGTAGCCTACTGCATTCCCCGTCGTCCCATGATAGCTATTGGACTTAGGACAGAGAGTGGCACTGACTACTGTCGTGCTGCTTTCATTCTCTGGTTGCATGCGGCGTAGCACCTCCCTCAACCTTAAATCTGGCTGTTCGTCTACACTATCTGTCCTGTACGGTAAAGCATTGCTATCCTCCCGGTCTTGCTATTTGGCTGCTTAGCTGAGTTGTGGCTATGATCCTTCTTGCACTGCTTTTACTTGTATCTCCTACTGAATTTGAACTCATGATTTACTGTTCTTTTCTTTTGTTCGGTTTCTGTACGCGCACAAGTGCTTTCTGTATTCCGGTTGCCTATAAACTAAATATAAGCCATACTATAATAAATTCCCAAAAATATAGTCTATGAAAACCTATTAATCCTCACTTCGGGGTCACCCACTAGGATTGACTTATATTCATTTTAGGCCTAAAATAAAGAAAGAAATTGCCGCCAAAGGAGATAAATAGCCCCAAAGGCCCTACTTACTATAATTAAGTTCTAATCCGCCTGTATATAATAGTTGTACCTCTGCTATGCCTCTTTGTGAGTCGAAAATAGACCCAAAGGCTAAGGAGATAAATAGCCCCAAGAAGATAAATTGCCCCAAAGGCGTAGACTAACTGTATATAATATAAGATAAGTACCTCTGCTATGCAGAGGCAAATAAATAGCCTTTGGGGCTATTTACGACTAAGTAGAATAAACCATCTTACTAAAAAGGAAATACCTCTGCTATGCCTCTTTGTGAGTCGAAAATAGACCCTTTGGCTATTTATATGCCTCTGCGTGGCAGAGGTACAACTCTTATATTATATACAGTTAGTCTACGCCTTTGGGGCTATTTATCTCCTTAGCCTTTGGGTCTATTTTCGACTCTAAGGAGGCGTGGCAGAGGTACTTATCTTATATTATATACAGTTAGTCTACGCCTTTGGGGCTATTTATCTCCTTAGCCTTTGGGGCTATTTACGACTAAGCCTGTATATATTAGATTAGGGCCCATACTATATAAAGAAAGTCAATTCCGCCTGTCTTTTCTCTTCTTTTTTCCGACCACAGACCTTTCCTTTTTGGTGTCCTGCAGCCGCCCCCTGGCGAAGCCCCAGGCGCAACCCGCCCAACAAATGACTGAACACGTTCGTGCATACCAATGACAGGAGTTCCCAAGGCAATCCCCAAACCCAACGCACCCCCTGCCATCATGCTACTCGATACCTGTCATTTCTCTATTTCTATACTGAATTTATCGATCGATTTCCTTACTCTATTTCCTGGCATCTTTCTTTCTTTCCTGCTTTTCTTCGGTTTCTGTACCTGTTATTTCGATCGATACCTGGCATCTGTCTTAGTTCGATTTCCTTGCGTATGTCTTTGTTTCTTTCCTGGCATCTTTTCTTTCTTTCTCTAGCTCTTTATATAAAAGTAAATTCTCCGGACTTTAACTATATACCCTAATATAAAAGTCAATTATGATTCTGCCCTATATAAAAGTCAATTCTCCGGTTTATATTGATTTTAGGGCTGAGAGAGAGAAACGCCTTACTATGTCCTTGGCTGCCTATTCTTTCCCGACCAGCGAGTTCAAGGAGCCCCGCCTATAGTCAAGTAAATTGTGGAAGAGATGCGGGAGAGCCTGTCTTGGAAAGCGGATAAATATATAGTAAGCAGCGGAGGCGGTTAGGATTTCCAATTCAATAGGATACCTAACCCCGGTGAGCGAACTCGTGTTTAATTGCAAAGTCAAACAGAGAGAAAAACCTCGGGATGCTCTTGAGCAAGACTTACTATAATACCTAAAATCAATATAAATTATAGCTATTCTTCACTATACTTCGCAATATAACTATATATATAGTAAGGTAATATAAGTTCGCTATTCAAGTGCTACTGTTTTATAAGGGAAAGAAATTATAGCTATGAAAGATCTACTCTATGTTCCTTGCAGCTAAAAGCTTCTAGATGCTGGGCCTAATATAAAAGTCAATTCCAGAAGCCGGAATATTGTATATATTTCACCAGCTTTCAAATTCATTACAATAGTGCGAGTACGAGTACTTATAGGAATTGGTTTTATCAATTGTATAAATTGCTACCCTGTATATATATTGGGGAACTTATATTATAGTAAGATAGTAGGGCCGCCTGTATATAATATAAGTTCAAAAGAAACTCGAGTCTTGGTCCTCGCATCTACTATAGAATAAAGGTGGGCTCCTTCCACTCAGTTAATAGAACTCAGGTCGGAATTTAGATTTGAGGCTATAGAATTTCTCTTTCTTTGAGTGTCCGGTGTAGCTCTTGTGCGTTCCGGTTACGCTAGCTCTTTTCAGGTGTAGCTCTGTAGCTCGTGATGGGTATAGATGGGTCGGGGACCCCCGCCCAGCCCATCACCGAGCGGCTGGGCCTCATGAGTCGTAAATAGCCCCAAAGGCTATTTCTCTGCTCTGCATAGCAGAGGTACTTATCTTATATTATATACAGTTAGTCTACGCCTTTGGGGCTATTTATCTCCTTTTCCTAGGCCCCAAAAACCTAGTAAGTAATTATGTCAAAAAATAGAAAATTAAATTATAAAATTCCTAGGCCCCAAAAACCTAGTAAGTAATTATGTCAAATTCATAGGCTAAATTATAAAATTCCTAGGCGCTCTTTTTATCGTTCTTTGAAAGAAATTATAGACGAAGCTTACTCTTTATTTTAGGTATTATATACAGCCCTTATTAGGAACTCCGATGTGTTTCCTCTTAGACCTCCTTGCCCTCTACTATTATTAATAGAAAGATGAGAGCAGCAAAGGACTTATTATATGTCATACGGGAGAGTCTTACGCACATAGCAGATTCTTCTCTTTTCCGAACTATAATTTATATTGACTAAAGCAGATTCAGATCTTTGAGCGACTTGTCCTAGGCCAAAAATATAGTAAATTTAGCTCTCGATCTCGATCTAATTTATTATAGTATGGGAGACGAGATCACTTCCTCTAATTATATTAATAGAAGGACTCTATTCGCTACGCACCTTCGCCTTAGGTCAGCTCCGGCTTGGACACAGACTCAGCTCCCTGGGACTAGAATCTTTCAATTTATATTGAAGGAGATAAATAGCCCCAAGAAGATAAATAGCCCCAAGAAGATAAATAGCCCCTTTGGCGTAGACTAACTGTATATAATATAAGATAAGTACCTCTGCTACGCAGAGGCATATAAATAGCCAAAGGGGCTATTTACGACTAAGTAGACTAACTGTATATAATATAAGAGTTGTACCTCGGCTACGCCTCTTTGAGTCGAAAATAGACCCAAAGGCTAAGGAGATAAATAGCCCCAAAGGCGTAGACTAATCCTACTAAATATAAGATAAGTACCTCTGCCACGCAGAGGCATATAAATAGCCTTTGGGTCTATTTTCGACTCAATAGGGGCATAGCAGAGGTATTTCCTTTTTAGTAAGATGGTTTATTCTACTTAGTCGTAAATAGCCCCAAAGGCTATTTCTTCTACTCAGCATAGCTGAGGTCTTTATATTATAATAAGGCAGATTAGTCTACGCCTTTGGGGCTATTTATCTTCTCGGGGCAATTTATCTCCTTGAGGCTGGAGTCGAAAATAGACCCAAAGGCTATTTCTCTTCTCTGCATAGCAGAGGTATTTATATTATAGTAAGGTGGTTTATTCTACGCCTTTGGGGCTATTTATCTCCTTAGCCTTTGGGGCTATTTACGACTAAGCCTAAAATAAATATAAAGGAGATATTTACCTAAAATAAATAGAAAGGAGATATTTACCTAAAATAAATAGAAAGGAGATATTTACCTAAAATAAATAGAAATTCCGAAGGGCTATAATATAAGTTCAAATATATAGTAAGGGCCATACCGGGATAGAACCGATAGGAGTAGGAGGTTGGAAGGAAAGGTCTTACAAACCGAAAGCAACTTGCTAAAAAGAGAGTGAACTCAAAAAGTAGGAGAGCGGGGCAAAAGCTAATAACTGTATAAAGTGCAGAGAAAGCGTACAACGACCCCGGGGACCAGCTTATTAAATAAATAAGTCTTTCCCAGCACCGTTCTTCAACACGCAAGCAGAGGGGAGAGAAGTTGGAAAGCAAGGTAGGGCAAGGGCACCTGTTTATGATATGTTTTCAGTGCCACCCTTGAAGTTTAAGGTTTGATCTCCGGAGCTCGGGTAGCTACATACAGGGCAGTTAAGGGCACGGGATCAAACTACTGCTAATATATAACAGGTGCTACGCCTAATGAACTTAGACCCGAAGACAGAGGAAAAACTACTAAAGAAGCGTAAACAGCCCAGGCTACAGAGGATGAATCCACCATAGAAGCAAGAACCGCCCATCCAATTCTAGTTGCTAACTTGAATAAGGCCCTTACTATATATTTGGCGCAGCGACGTGAACGACGGGGGCGACGTGGTGACGGGGTGGCCTTCTGGATCAGTTCCGATTGAAGAAGTGTTGAGTTGTCGGGCTAATTCATGCTTGACCTGCCATATCTCGTGCCTTCGCTCTAGTCACGTTAAAGCGGTATTCCGGCTCCTACTCCTTGGCTCCTTCATTCGAGAGAGAGTCCTTCTTTGCCAAGAAAGGCCCAGGGAATTGGGATTTGCTCGCTCATTATTCATTCCGTGGAGAAAGAGAATCTTTCGTTCGCTGGGAAGGGTCCGGGCAATCGATCTGTGGTGTTGTGGATGGCTAGTATTCGAAACCTGGGTTCTTTTGCCATCTTCCTTTATCCGACCCGAAAGAGCCCATCTCAACAAATCAAACCGAAGGAGATAAATAGCCCCAAAGGCCCTACATTCATAATATTAAGTTCTAATCCGCCTGTATATAATATAAGTTCCTCTGCTACCCCTGATTAGTCGTAAAAGAAATATAAATTCCGAAGATAACGAAGTAGCCCGTAGCAAATTGAGTGGAGTATTGTATTGTAGATATACTAGTTCTTTTCCATTGCAAGGCAAGCGAAGGAAGATATAGACTAAGGTTGCGATAAAGCAGCAGAGAAAAGGTGTGACTTGTGCAAGTGAGACCTATTCTTCAATAAAGACAGAAAAGAGCACTTTCAAAGCTTCTATATTTGAGCACTTCTGAAGATTCTCTTTTCAGAGGCCTTAAACGCACTTTCAGAGTGCTGCAAAAGAGGTTTGAAGAAGCGCCGGTATATGCTCATCTTACTCTGCAATCCTTTAGCCACACCTCATAGGAAGGACATTAGCTATTATGAATCGACTACTTTATGAGAGATTGAGTGCCGCCCTGCCTCAATGTGAGTCTTGGAAAGGGAAAGAAAGTATGAGACCGTCCTTCAGATGTTGGTTGCTCTGCTCTCCTTACACTTCTCAGGCTATTACCAGAGTGGATGACTTCTCGTCATCTCTCTCCCGGTCGATTGACTCGTCCTACTAAAACTTCTAGTAAAGAGAGTGGATGACTATAGACTAAGGTTGCGATAAAGCAGCAAAGAATTTCGGAGGTCGATAAGACCGCCCCTTCTTTCAAGCGCTGCAGTAGCTCCCCAAAAACCAAGGCACTTTACACAGCCCTGAGGCGGATCCGGAATAGAGCTCACCATCATTTGATGAAAATAGACAGGTCCATCAAAAGAAGTACGAAGGCCCGAGTGAAACGACGGGGGTGAGCGGAAGCAAGCAAATAGCTGATAGTTGCCATACTATAAAGAAATTCCCAAGGTCAGATTATCGACATCGAGGTAGCAAGAAGATGCATTGGCGGATAAGATATCCATCGCGCTTTCAAGTGGAGTCCGGACATATTTCATCTTTCATTAGCAAGCTTCGGCCTCTCACCTATCATCCCCCTCCTGGTTAGAGTAGTTGGACTGAGACTCGCTCTTCTCGTCCACTTTACCTCGGGAGTCGGTTCAATATTCAAATAGTCGGCACCAAGAATGAGGTTGGGACGTGGTTCTCGCTCCTCGCTCTTTGAATCAGTGGAAGCGTGCAGCAAAGAATAAAGTAGGTGCCTCTGATTGATATGGCAATCCGGTTAGGCGAGCAGGTAAGGAATAGGAGATGTGACCGAGATCAAGGAATCGTTCCATCAGCGGGTGCGGGTGGGATAATATATCCGTCTATCGTCGACGTGGGTTCCCGTTTCATTCATTATATTTTCGGGATTTTGTTTCTATTTGCCCTTCTTCTACTTGATCCGAGAAAGCTGCCTTCACCCACGAAAGAGCTATTCTCCGCTGCTCAAAGAAAATGGTAGAGAGAGACTTGAATCAGGTTGGGCGAGTAATGGTAAGCGGATTGTGGGATGATGCCCGATGCATGCAATAATTTATCAAAATGAAGGGTCTTCGCTCAAATATATGGTGGGGGAGATCTAGAAGCACTTATGCAACCTTCTCTCTGTCCATGGTCCGCTTCGCTGACTTAATGAGATCTTCGCCGCTCTTAGCGCTTCCCGCTGGCCATTCACTATTAAAACGCGGATAGCACTCTGCGATCGGGACTGAGGGACTGCCCAGAAGGGAAGGAGCCCTTTCGGTCATCTGCCTGGGTCCCTTCCCTAGGATCTTGGGAGGTGCCAACGCAGTCCGCACGGTACTGAGTCCAAGGCTCCTCGACTCTAAATTGTCTGAGGACGGCGGATAAGAAAGCGCTTCGTCCGCACCCCTCCTTTCGGAGAAAGAGATTCAGTGGCAGTGGGTAGGTCTGAGCTTTGCTTTGTTGGGGCTTCGTCGACCTGTACTCGAGACAGGAAGTCTGTGAAGTCAGGCCCTTACTATATATTTGGCGCAGCGACGTGTAGACGGGGTGCCTGATGAGCTTCCGCTAGATTTCGCCGGGTTGACTAGACTGCCATAGATCCAAACCCTAACCCTTCTAGCTTGAGGAAGAAAGCCCATCGGGAGGGTTTCGGGCTTCGCCCTTGCGGCATCGCCCTCGCATTCTCCTTGGGGCTTCGCCCTGGGTTTAGGGTTGGGCTTCGCCCTTGGCTTTGTATGGGCATTGCCCTTCCTTTGGTCCCTTCGGCACCCTTCTCTTGCACAAGGAGTGATTCGCACCCGCCTCCTACTTGAAAGGGATCTGGACCAGGTTCATGGGGCCAAAGAAGACAGTTGTATCGAATTAAACCTTTGCCCTTCTTATTGTAGTACCTATATTGCCTGGCCTCGATTGAAGGCGAGATGTGAAAGGGTCTCGCTACCTGAGCTCCCTCGGTTGTTGGGGCGCTTAGGGATTTGGAAAGCCAGTTTGGATGAGGCATATGAGGAATGTCCGAGTGAGATCACCCGCCCATTGAAGCCCTTAAGGCACTAGTGTCATCGACTGAAATGGGCAAGTGAGAGCTTGAGTACCATGTCCGTAGAGGAATATTCTTTGCCCCCTTCTCTGATGGTGATCGATAACGAAAGACATCTCGTGAAGCACTTGGGGCCAGCTACTGAGTTAGTAAGATCCGATTGGTTCGAAAGGGAATTAGCCGATCCATCGATAACCGAAGTGTGAATTTATACCCTTTGATCTGACAGTCAAAGATTTCCTTTCGAAAGAGAAGTGACTGAAAGTCACTTCTTTCCTCGTACTAAGGTTGGCCAATCACTGTCTTTTTCCGCCGCTCTGGAGGTAAGGAACTGATTATAGAAGAGATTTTGACATTCGCGCCCTTCGTCTGCCTCGTGAATGGCTACCCTTAGACGTCGCAGCTATAGTGCCTCGTCCCTCAGCAAAGTCGTGAATGGCCTAAAATATAGTAAATTGGTCGTCGGCCCTTACTATATATTTGAACTTATATTATAGTATGGCGGAATTTAATTTATTTTAGGGAAATATCTCCTTTATATTTATTTTAGGTAAATTCGGATTAGTCGTAAATAGCCCCAAAGGCTAAGGAGATAAATAGCCCCAAGAAGTAAATAGCACCAAAGGCGTAGACTAATCTGCCTGTATATAATATAAAGACCTCAGCTATGCTGAGTAGAAGAAATAGCCTTTGGGGCTATTTACGACTAAGTAGACTAATCCTACTAAATATAAGAGTTGTACCTCTGCCACGCAGAGGCATATAAATAGCCTTTGGGTCTATTTTCGACTCAAAGAGGCATAGCTGAGGTCTTTATATTATAGTAAGAGGGATTAGTCTACGCCTTTGGGGCTATTTATCTCCTTTCGTAAATAGCCCCTTTGGCTATTTATATGCCTCTGCGCAGCAGAGGTACTTATCTTATATTATATACAGTTAGTCTACGCCTTTGGGGCCATTTATCTCCTTTATATTTATTTTAGGTAAATTCGGATTAGTCGTAAATAGCCCCAAAGGCCCCCTGTATATAATATAAGTTATAATCCGAATCTCCTCGGTATTTCCTTTGGGGCCTTCTCCTTCATTCAGATATTCGACTGTTCGGATAGCCATGAACTTACACCATGAACGACTGTCCAGCCAGGAGCTACGCGAAAAACAAGAAGTCATGTTTTATGTTCATCATCTTGGTCCGGTGGTACTTGACTCTCCACTCTCCATACTTTACATATGTTGCTTGCCTCTCACCATCTCTTCGGAATGGAAAGTGAGTTTAAAGGAATGCCTGCAATCACATTCTTTATCTCTCATAGTGAGAATGACCTCTATCTCTTTTCATTATGAGACTCGTACCGTAGAGTAGAAAGGAAGCTTCCTTACATAGCTTTCATTCAAGTAAGGACTATGCTTATACAAAAAAAGAAAGAACTACTTCCTTTCTGTCCCCTAATTGGTGTTCACTTTCATCCCTTTCGAGAACAATCATAATTGAATTCTTGCTTCTCCTCGCAGAATTCACTCTTCCACTTTCTGTTCCTAGAAGGCTAGAGATCAGACCCTTCGTCGCAAAGAACTTGTCCACAACATGGACAGTGAACTTTCGAACATCGACAACCTAAAAGGTGACATCTAGCTAGCGACTTCCTTGTCTGACTTCTCTTTCCATTCCATCTTCATATCTTTCCATGCCTTTAACTCTTTCTCAACTCATTGACTTTTCTTTTCCCTCCCTCTGGATTCATGTAACCTCTTTCTTTGGTCCGGTCCCTCTTTCTATATATCTTTCCTCTCCGGTCGAGTACTCCTATTCAAGAGCAGCAAAAGCACAAGCAGCCGCAGCAACGGAAAGCAGCTACGGAGAAGAACAGCACCGGCAAAGATAGGCATTCAGACTTTAGAAAAGAGTATAGCTTCATGGCACCCGGAACTGATAATACTCGTCTAGCTACTGGCAAAAGCGTTAAAATAACATTAGTGCCTCTCGAGTCTGATAGTAATAATGAATTCGTTCCTATCACTTCGGTCGAGACGTCAGCATATCCTCTTACAGTCGCTCGAGTTGTCTTCGTTCCTCTCCCTGCTGCTCCCTTTGAGAATAAATAAAAGAAGATTTTATATCCTCGTATCGGTTCACTGAACTTAAACCATTCCGAGTACTTCTAACCATTCACTATAGGTACGGAGCCTCATTGAACCTTTCTTGAGCTGCAGCCTATGTGTTCACTATCTTCTAGTTTGAGTGCCGGACTTGAGCTTAGGAGAAAGAGCTAGCAACGGCCACTCTTTTCCTCGTACGTTGTTCCAAAGTTCCTATCATGATTGGGTTAGTGTGAAGTCCTCTCCCGTATGACATGTAATTTGTCCCGAGAAAGCGATACGTCACTATCGCCAATTACTATTAATGGGCCTCGTACGCGTATCCGAACAGTCTAATATTAATATAGCAAGGGAACTCTCACCATCAACATCTCTTTCCTAGTGGATAGGAGCCCACTCAGCCAAAATTCTTCAGTGTTCGTGCCTTGATTCAGTCTCCTTTCTCACGTCTAATCACTCGTACCTCTAACGATGAACAACTGCTGAGCCTTATATAGCTTTCCCGTACTCAGACAGACTTAATCTTTTTCACGAATTGAACCACTCAGCTTCATATAAGTAATTTGTTAAAGTGCCATGAACAACAAGAACAACAAGCATTCACTCAACATCTTAATCTGCAGTCGGAATAGGCTCAAAGAAATGAACTCGTTTCTGTAGCTCTTGGACTGTTGCGTACGAGGGACGAACGATAGTGACGTGGATAAGAAAGTTCTTCTTTCCTCTCCCTAAATTACGGTATTGCGAGCGCTAAATACCATTCTCATTCGCAGTCGTGAATGCCCTAAAATATAGTAAATGTCGTCGGAATTTATATTTATTTTAGGTAAATATCTCCTTTATATTTATTTTAGGTAAATATCTCCTTTATATTTATTTTAGGCTTAGTCGTAAATAGCCCCAAAGGCTATTTATATGCCTCAAGGAGATAAATAGCCCCAAGAAGATAAATAGCCCCTTTGGCGGATTAGAACTTAATTATAGTAAGTAGGGCCTTTGGGGCTATTTATCTCCTTTCCTTTGGCGTACTATATTTTTGGGCACGACCTGCATCGCGACGTGATAACGACGGGCTCTCGCTCACTATGGAGCCTATCAGAAAGAGACCCTTTACCCAACGTCGCAAAAAGAATAATAAGGAGTCCTCGTTCCTATCCCTCCTCACGAGCTACTCTTTTATATCCTATCCCTATGGTCGGCTCCTATCCTCTCTGAACCTCTCCGGGGCACCTACTATTATATGTCTCCCTACCTCAGACTGGGAAGCTATCTTTAAGTAAGGGCGGGAGCCGAGAGCCCTATTCAGCGGTATCTCGTCTCTCTCGCTATCGCGAGAGCCATCCCTTCGGTCGTCCCTTAGGTGTCTTAGGGTGTACGCTTTTACGGGACTACTATAATATAATAAGTAGAGGCACAAAGACTAAGAGGTCCGAGTGAGAACGCACTTACTTAATTCTGAATAGGAATTGAACCCGTTGCTGGCTCTTAAGTTGAGAGAGCAGTTAGATACTGAGTTCGAGGCTCCGCACCGCTCCGTGGGTTGATAGAAACGAACGAAGAGTACGCGAAAGGGACGTATATAATTGTGTTGCTGGTCATATTATAGTATGGCGGAATTTATATTTATTTTAGGGGGCTCCGAGTTAAAAAGATCGGTTTCAAGTCAGGGACAAGAGACAGATAGTAGCTTTTCCCCGTGCTTTTTAGCTGGTACCCTTCCTTCTTGATTTGATTCGTCACCCGAGAGTTTAATGCCTCCTCCTCCAATGGACCAGACCAAGGAATGCACACGTAGACTTGGTACCAGTCCGACATCTCAGCTTCGCCAAATAGGTAAATCCGGTTTGATCGCTCATCTTGAGAATAGAGTAAGAAAGCCAGCCTCATGGAATGATACGCTGCTCGGTTCCATTTGTCACTGGGACTCCAGGAAGGGCAAGGAAAGGCACTACTTAAATAAGGATACGCGGGAGCGGGTACGGAATCAGACAAGAAGGATAGGGAAAGAGTCAATTCTTGATTATTGACTCGGTCTCCTTAAGCAGCTAATTA
>NW_027433651.1:0-8601 GCF_044706935.1 Curcuma longa
CCAAGCTAAAAACTCTCTTTTTCAGCTTCTTTTTCATCCCTTAGCCTTGACACAAGTCTTCAAATGTCTTCCACAAGCCTCGTGCACTTCTTTGCACTAGCTTGAGATGTTTCCCTCAACTTTGTCATGCTAAGTCTTCTCTTGCCAAGAGGCCTCACCTCTGGGACTTCGTCCTTTGCCAAGAGACCGCGCCTCCGGGACTTCACCAAATGCCAAGCCTCCCTTCCTGGACTTTCCTGTGAACTCAAGTCACACATGTTAGATCACAAACATTGCCTAACTTAAACTGATTCAGCCAAACATTAAAATCCAAATCACTTGGGGCAAAATTGCCCCAATAGTTTTCCCTTTCTGCCTTGTTTTCTCATCGTCACCGTAGTGATCGAGCTTAAGCTTGATCTGCCGATCGTCAAAGGAGATGTTCGCCGGAGAAGGAGCCGAGAATAGGTATCGAATCTCCTTCCCTATCTCCTGCTTGCTCCCGAGCTCGACCACACATTCGCCACTGCCCTATTTTCTCACCGCCGCCACCGTTGCCACCCTGCTCCGCTGTCGGCTAGCTTGGGTTTCGGTGAAAGGTGAAGGTGCTGCCACTTCAGGGATCCGAAAACTCCAATTGTTGCTGTCGAACGGTTCACCGGAGAAGCTTTTGTGGAATTCTTCGTTGGACAAAGAAGTTGTGGGTTTTTCGAGATTACGAGTAGTTTGTAGAGGTTTATGCCATGTGCCTACGAAGTTTCCATTTCTTAAAAAGTGTTTTGGTGAATTTTTTTGTGTTCTGTATTGTCAGACTTGTGATTCCTGACGATATAAAGAAAGCCCTAGAAACGGTCGTGATGTATGTTGTTGTGTGTTTCCGATATTAGGGTTTTCTCTCAAATCGACCGTTACTACTCATCGGCTAGTACCGAAAACTGTGATGTGATGTGCCTTCCGCAAGTTTATGGAATGTTGTCAAGTAATAAAAAGATATCAAATCTATAGGGACCGTGGAATTGATCACTAAACTAGCACAATAAGAGTAGAAAGATCACGTAGTTTGAGTTAGTGTGGGGAAGAGAGAGTGTAGTCGAGCTCCTAATCCTCAAACAGAGAAAAATCAACTATGACAGATTGGAGAAAACGATCTTAGGACTTTGGATTCCTTGAGATTACGATTGATTGACTATGGATCCTTTACCATTCCTCAATATTTGCACATTTGCAGGGATTCTAACCAAAATATCCAATTAGACTTCGTTAGGTTTCCTCGGAATAAAATCAATGGCGTTCTAGTGTTACGATTGTTAGTTTGAGATGACCCTAGATAGCCTAGTTATAGCTCTTCTGCTGTCACCTGGGCACTCCAGCATACTACTAATATCCTACCCTCTATCACAGGGTACCCATTTAAGGACCTCTCCCTAACAATCTATAACCATTAGTTATCCCTCACAAAGATTCATTATAGCCTAAAGATTTTTTTCAGAAGGTTCGGTTAAAGGTTCACCTTCTATCACAAGGCACCCCGGTCATACGATCCTAAGAATCCTCAAAATCATAATTCACTCTTATCCTCATAGACTCAATACCATTCATAGACATATTATCAAACAAGCACAAGGCATAAGTCCATAAAGCAATATGCACACATATATCATTGAACATGGTAAACAATAAATCCACAAGTTCAATCATCCATAACACCTCAATTCCTCCTACATCCTAGAATCTAGAGGACTACTCCATAACGGAGGAATTACAACACGAAGAAGATTTGAAATAATACATTTTATATCCTAAAATCCAAGACGGAAAAAGGAAATAAAATTTATCAAGGTAGGTCTTCTTCTCTACCTTGCAATCTCCTCGTTGATGGTGGATGGAGGCGATGGAGTAATCCTGGACGGATGGATGGATCGTCGATTCTTGTTCCTGAAGGTGGCTTCGGTGGCTCTCAATCACTCCTAGGGTCTCTCCCAAGGTCTCCCCCTTTTTGTTAGGGCCCTTAAAGAGGGTATTTATATGCCCCCTCTAATTACCCTACTCCACACGGCAGGCACGTTTTCGTCACACGGTCATGCCTAGGAGGCACGGCCGTGTGTTGTTGCTTCTCTGGAGAATAGACACGGTCGTGCTTGTGGGGCATAGCCGTGGCCAGTCGAGGTTCTGGAAATCGGCACGACCGTGCTTGTGGGGCATGACCAGGGGCAGCCGCGACTCTGAAAAAATGGCACGGCCGTGCTTGTGGGGCACCGCCATGCTCTGGATGGATGCTGGAGCAAGGCACGGTCGTGCCTGTTTGGCACGGGCCCTGGTAGTTGGTCCTCTGGTGGAAAGCACGATCGTGCCTGGTAGGCATGGTCATGTGTTGGTTCTGCCTGTGAAGAAGCACGACCGTGCCCTGGGGGCACGGTCCCTGGAGGAATGAGACACGGCCGTGCCTGTGAGGCACGACCCGTTCTCGCCTTGTCTTCAATTACTTCTCTGTCTCACCTTTTTCACTCCATTTTCATCCTGCAAATACATAAACACATGAGCAGACCTCTAAACTAGAAAATGAAGAAAATCATACCTAATGCACAGATAAAGGATGCAATAAACGTCGGAAATAGCATGAAGTACAGAAAGATGTGCGATTAAAGCATAAGAAACAAATATATACCCTACGCACATCATGATGCGACTTGAGGCTTTGGAAGCCGTCCTGAAGATCATTTCGCATGGATCACCAATAGCGGTGGGACTCAAGGAGGACCGTGCAATTGATGCCTTTCTCGCTTAGCGTCATACACCAGGTATGCATAGAATAATTAATTCTGTAAAATTTTAAATTCTTGCTATGTCTTGTATTTGCTATTTCCCTACTATGTATACGTGTGTTATGATAATTTGTATAATTATTATCGTTCTATTTTCGTTGCACAAGTTTTTGAAACGTGAAAACATGTGCATTGCACAAAGACGATCTCAACAAAAAATCAGCTAGCATTGGACACCACTGTTGCCTTTGAGATTAGTTGGTCACATGAAGGAGAAATAGAGTTGTGCCCTTGACACCAACCACGCAGAGGAGGAAATCGGCGATTGCCAAAGGAAGAAAATCTTAGTTACGTTTTCTTCTTCTCCTTTCATAACCAGCATTTCCCGAGGAGTAGCCAGTGTTGGTGGTTGCCAGAGCCAGAGCGTTGGTGATAGCAGTAGCTGCTGCCTACTTTCGCGCTTCTTCTGATAAACCACCAGAGCATGTCTCCCACAGCTGACAGCTTGTGAAGCTACTAGAGCAACTAGTGAGGTTGCCAGAGCCTTGGACTTGCTGCTGGACTCGCTACCAGGTTTATGATTGGGATTTACTGCCGAAAGTCGATTCGCAATCGAAAGTTGGTTTACCGTCGAAAGTTTGTGAAACTGTCAGAATTTGTTTAATCTTGGAAATGTTCTAATTGTTTTCCCTTATCGATGGTGAAAGGTTGACTACTGAAAACTACACCGGGAATATGATTTTCAGTGATGATTAAAAAACCCTGAAAAACTTATTGTGACAAATATTATTCCGTGTTTTAAATATTAGGGTTTTTTCTCAAATCAAACGTTGTCGATCATCGACTAGTACCGAAGATGGTAATGTGACTCATGACTTTAGAAGCCGTTTAGATGAAAGCTTAGCATGGATCACCAGTAAAGATGGAGCTTCGATAAAGCCACTCGATTGATGTCAAACTCATTCCATAATATCTGCCAAGCATGCTTAGAATAAATTATTATTCTATAAAAAAATTTTAAATTCCAGTTATGCCATGTACCTATTGTATTATGCAGGAGTGTGTTGCGAGTATTGTAATAATTAAGTGTAATTATTATATTTTCTTTCGCTATGCACGTTTGTGAAACGTGTAAACACATGCAACACACTGGGATGATCCCAATAGTGGTATCAGAGCCTGATAGTTCAAGACATACGTATAAAATTATTATACATGTTGTAGTTAGTCATAAATCTAATTAGAAAAATATTATAATTTAATTAAAATTTTCTAATTATAGGAATTTCCTAATTGGTTAGGAGATTTCGTATTAGGAAAATTATTCCCTAATTTACTAGATTTTTTTAATTAAAAATTCTAAAAGAAAATATTATGATATAATTGAGAAATTTTAATTATAGAAATTTTCTAATTGGTCAAGAGATTTCTTATTAGAAAATTTTTTTCCTTATTAATTATATTTTCTTAATTAAAGAATTTTATTTTCTAAAATAAAATATATAATTAGACATGAAAAATTATTTTCTAATCTAATTAAAGAATTTTAATTTCTGAAATCAGATTCTTAATTATATTTTATTAAATAAGATTTATGATGACTATGGCTGAAAGTAGTCATGATTAATTGTATTAATTATATCATGTCATGTCATTTATCATGATTAGTTGTATTAATTTTGTCATGTCATGTAGATAATTCGGTTGTTTGCATAAAAAGATGATGAGACTTAAATTCCCTTGCAAAATTATTAAAGTTAACACCTTCTACTAATATAGTTAGAACTAGAGTTTAAGTTCTTATTTGGGTTGTTGGACTCTCTCAAAGCTTAGCATAACTTTATTTTTTTCTTTGTTGCCATAGAATTATATATTATTGTATTTTTAATTTTTAAATTCTTTTAAAGGTTTATCTACCTCTAGAATCTTTTTAGAAAGAAGTCAATCAAAATAAGAATCAATTTTTTTAAGTTGTGTGTCCTTATTATTTATATGAAAACTTTGCATGCTTAGAGAAAGATATTATTATCAACTTCATTGCATGCTTGAGTTAACTACACATATTTATTTCGTTGCATTACTCTAGTAATTTCTATTTTAATTTTCAGTTCCTAAAATTCGCAATGTTATTCACCCCGTCTAGCATCGAGTTTCGATTCTATAACAACAACTTGCTAGCTTCTACATAGTAGATCATGTTCAGATAATGTTTATTTTACCTATAATAGGTGTTATGGAGTCTCATTCATTTATTTTATAATTTAAAATATTATTTTAATCAGATTATCATCTTCAATTAAGTAAAATTAACATAAAATAATGATATTATTTTAACAATTAGCAACTAGCTGCTACACTTTGATGAGATAATATTCATTTAAAACGTAATTGGTATCATGAAGTCTCTTAGTTTATTTGCGCATTGAAATGTTATTTTAGTTAGATTATCATTCTCTAATAAGTAAAATCAACATAAGATAATGATATTGTTGTAGGAGTTAGCAACCAGTTGTCACAGCAACTACCTAATAGCTTTTACATAATTCATCGTAATCAAATAATATTTATTTGAAACGTAATGGGTGTTATGAATCTTCTTAGTTTGTTTTGCTAATTGAAATGCTGTTTTAACCAAATTATCACTCTTCAATAAGTAAAATCAATATAAGATAATGATACTGTTGTAGAAGCTAACAACCAGCAGCTACATGTTATAGTCGCTACTTGTTACATTCTACATAATCGATCGTGATCAAATAATATTTATTTGAAATATAGCAGATGTCATAGAGTTCTCTTAATTTATTTTGTTCATTAAAATATATATTATTTTAATTAAATTATCTTTTTTAATTAAATAAAATTAATATAAGATAATAATACTATTGTAATATATATATCAATCAATTATTATATATTATATTATAGTAGCTAATTGCTGCACCTTAAATCTTAAAATTTAATTCAGTAGTATTTCAGATAATTTATTTTAAACGGGGGCGTCTGTTGATATTAATTAACAAGGAATATCCATCTAAAAATTTATCCTTTTATATTTGTCAAATAAAAACCTTAGGGAAGGCTGTAGTGCATGGCCACCTATGCGATCAGTTTAGACAAGAATCAAATAGAAAAAAATAAGCATAATTTTTTGTCCATTTCTACGTTCGCATAATATCATTGGCCGTAAAGACCGAGGTGAACAGGTGTATCAGTCTTTCCGATCCAATCGCCGCCCTGGATGAAGTCAGCCGGCGTGAAGGCGCTTGCCTCCGCCTGGGAGATGACCTTGACGCCAGGCCAGTTGACCCGCTTCGAGGTGGCGCCGCCGCCTCCTTTGTTGTTGTATTCGGCATAGGAAAGGGTATTAAGGCCGAAGTCGCCGTCCCAGGGCATGTATCCCTCCGGGTCGATGAAGTCGCCGATTTCCGATTCCATGATGACAGTGCGAGAGAAGTTCTGCCACGGCCTGCCGAGGTAGTTCCGGAATGGAGACTTGGGTGCTGGGTTTGGATTGGCGAGGGCGGGATCAGGCACGATGCGGCAACTGTGGAGAACGAAACCGGTGGTTTCTTGGGGGAGCGTGCGGCCCTGGGCCAGGACAATGGTCTGTTGGTTATCGAGGGGTCGGAGGACCGTGAGGATGCAGTTTTGAAAGACGGCAGCAGCGTCTCCGAAGATGAAATCGATGGTGCCGAGGATGAGGCAGCCGCGGTAGAACTGGCGGTGGCAGTGGGCGTATAGCGTGTCCTGGTAACCCTCCATGCGGCAGTTGAGGAAGATGGCGCGGTCGGATTGCACTCGGAGTGCGACCGCCTGATGCTTTGCTGCGCCGGCCGTGTTCTGGAACCCCATCGCCGCTGCCATGAAGCCGTCGCCGATGGCAGCTAGTACACCCAAGATAAGCAATTAGAAGAAGCTTGACAAGTTTTTTTTTTTTTGTAGATTATTTAATTTTGTCATGATTTTATAACCAAAATTAAGTAAATAATTTTTTCCCCAAGTATTAAATAAAGAAATGATAGTGATAATCTTACCGAAGGTGGCTGTATGGAATGTCTTCACTCCATCAACGTAGTTCTTGCTTCCTGTGACAATCGTCTTCCTTGATCCATCGCCATACATTGTGATGTTGATCATGTTAGATCCCACCTCTACTTGCTCCTCGTACACCCCCTCCTTCACGTAAATCACGTACCTTGATGCAGAATGATCATAACACCAGCGAATATTGATAATTTACGATGGAATTATTAGGACCAGCTGAGAAGCTGCAAAGTAACGCTCACCTTCCGTCATACTTGGCCGGCAAATGAGCAAGAGCATCTGAAATAGTTTGGAAATCTCCGCTTCCGTCCTTGGCCACAGTTACATTGGGTGTGAACACCTTGGTTGCGCGGCTCTGCAACACCCTACGCTCCGACTCCTCCACCCACGCCGGAATTCCATCTCCACCGTCGTCGTCGTCGTCGTCGCCTTCTTCCTCGATGAGGCGACGCCCGGTGCCTAGGCCATGTTGCATCGACATGAAAGATGAGACCTTGCCGACGATGGTCAGAGCGTTGCTTGTCGAGCGCTTAGCCGAGTCCAGCGCCTCCTGCATCTTGTCCTGCTGTTCTCCCTTTGGGAAGCCATCGATGCAGGTCTGCTGGTAGGCGGCGGTGGCGCTGAGCCAGTTCTTGAGCTCGTGCACCTGCGCCGGGAGCTGGGAGAGAGAGTGCAAGTCGATGGTGCGGAGGGTGTGGTTGAGCTCGCCCAAGGCGTACCCGTGCATCTCCTGGCACAGTTTGACGGCGGTCTTCACCGCTGGGTCGTCGGACTTGATGTCGTCGGATCGGGCGAAGGCCTTTCCTACCTCGTCGACGAGGGCGGTGACGGCGGCGCGGACGTAATCCTTGGGGGAGGAGGTGCTGTTGGTCAACTTTTTGAGGCTAGTTTCGCAAGAGCTTTTGTAGTCCGTCGGCGCACAGATGATCTGTTCCAATATTTTGATTTAATTAATGAACTCTAATTTGAAAACATTGTGATCTAATGAGGACCTGGATGAGACTGGAAGTGGTGGGAGGATCCTTCCCTTTGTTAGGGCTCGATTGATGGGAGCCACTGCTGGAATGCTTGCTCGAGGTCTCTTCGGCCCGATGCGTAGGATTGTAAAGCACAGCAGCCACCACGACGACGGCAAGGATAAGCATTACGGAGGCAACGGCACCGGCGGCCATGAGGTGCTTCCTCCTCCTCTGAGCCTTATCCGCCTTTCGCCGCTCCGAGAGGGGCCCAAAGTCCTGGAACGCAGACATAGCTGCGTCCTCGGTCTATCGTTTGCTCTTTTCCTTCTTCCTCTGCCTAACTGTTTTGTTGGCAGAGAAGAGGGAAGATAAATTAAGAAGCAAGGCAGGTTGTGGGATTTATTAATTAGCACAATCTGTTCGTGCTCAGAAAAGAAAGGCGCAGAGAGGTTCGAAGCGCCTGGTCGCATCGCGTTGACGAATATTGGCGACCCATGGAGCAATGGGTGGTCAACGTTCATTCCACCATTGCTCATTTCTCGCGATTTTATTGGTCAAATTAAAATAGCATGGACTGAGGTTCGTAAATTCTTGTCGGTTCATTGAATCTCCTTTTTGTTGTGGAAAAACAAATGATAAATTTTCAAAGGACGTCCTTCAAATTTGATTTGTTCAAAAACGCATCTAAGTTTAAGAATTTCTATAAGGTATACTTGATTCTGCTTTTACCCTTCCCTTAATCACTTCATTCGTAATTTCCCAATGCATTCAAATAATATTTTAATTAAAAATTTATTCGTTGGTTGGATGGCAACGTTGAGCCCTATGATTACCTTACCTCTTCCTATTTTATA
>NW_027433652.1:0-4381 GCF_044706935.1 Curcuma longa
TCTTATGGCAATGTTTACTATTTGTTTAATAGATAACGCTTGAGTTGTTTATTTATGGTGAAGTTGGTGATAAGAAATAGCTAGATTACTTGTGTAATTATAGACACTCTTATGACCATGCCAATTGCCAACTAATTCTGTGCTGACATAACTAGCTAGGTTTAGGATAAACAATTTCCGAATTCTTCCGGATATATAAATTATTTATGGTGAAGTTGGTGATAAGAAATGGCTAGATTGCTCCTGTAATTAAAGGGTTATTCATACAGACTTTTATGACCATTCCAATTGCCAACTAATACTGTGCTGACATAACTAGCTAGGTATAGGATAAACAATTTCCAAATTCTTCCAGATATATATAAATCGAAGTTTACCATATAAAAATAGAAAGGAATAATGCTTAACTAGACAAGCAATCCAAACTTTTCTTTTGTTTTTTAAAAAGCATTGTGGTTGAATGCATACCACATGAAATTGTACTTTCACCACTTACATTTTTGTCCACTGAGGTCTTTGCATGAAGAAACAGTTTTCCCTGATTTTTATTAATGGTTCTTTGGTGGATAATCTACCTGAATATAGAGCAATACTTACCATTTTTTGTATGTTCTAGTCTTGTAAGTTGGTCTACTATTCTAAGTCGCTCATTAAGTTTTTCACATCTACTCTCCATTTAAAAATCCTTTTTCTTGCTTGTTTCTTTAACTTATTGCTTTTAAATGTTTGTGTGTGCTTTACTTTTCTAAAAGGAATGCTATTGTTGTCTTGTTTACTGCTAAATTTATATCCACTATTCCTAATTCTTGTATAAAATTGTAGCAAATCATCTCTTATTCTGGGCTTAGCTCTGACGCTCCCGCTCATGGTGGCAAGTCTTTCTGTTGCCCTCCCAATTTGGATGCGTAACGGTTACTGTTTCTGGATATCAGGAGGGTTAGAAAGTCATGGAAACAGACATCAATCCTCTAGGAAGGAGGTCAGATTTGTTCCTTGTACTTCAAATCTGTCGTGTGGCACTTTATGCTTCATCAGTATTTCTAATGGTGCTTGAGTATGACGCTCTCCTTACAATTCCCTTCTATCCACAATTAATTGGTTTACTTGTCACCATGAAGGGCTTACCATTGTCACTCCTGCATCGGACAGGGAATAGAACACCTAATGTGGTGTGGAGGTACCTTAGGTTCAAGGCCAAGGAAAAAAGTTTTGATTTACTTGAATCAAATTTAGGTGTGATACTTGTTAGGTTAGCTTGTTGATGATCATGCACAACGCCATTAAATACTAAGATTTTGTAGATTTAGATGATGAGATCCATAGTTGTAAAAATTAGTGGATCCCAATTGGCCGAGTTGGATTTGGATGAGACAAGTTTGTCTTCAGATCTTGGGTAATCATGAAGAACCCTAGGAATTGTCATAGAAAACTCCATGAAATTGCAGATTGGGTAAAAAGTCGCAAAAACTAGAATTTTGCAATTGGAATCTGGCAATATCAAGATGAAAATAGAAGAAAGGAATGACAAAATACCTTACGGGGGGAGGAAGTGGCAAGCAAATATAACATTGGAGAGGTGGAGAGTTTTTTAGGAGGTTTGACAAGGGAGGAGAGCGCAACAAGAGAGGATGGTTGCGTTGAGATTGTGAAGCTTTCTGAGTTGGGAGTCAAAAAGTGTGCAAGAGGTTGGTTAGGGTTTTACTAGTATCTATATTATTATTTGGCGAAAAGTGCCTTAAGTTGAAAAGACTACAAAGGATACCCTTTTTTAGAAATTATAAAGGATAGCCCCTCAGATATTGAGATCCTACTTAGGAATACAAAGAGGTAGTACCTAGGAATACAAAGAGATTCATAGGTTCAAATCGCATGATCAGAGCATAGGATTGAAAAATCTTGCATGCTTAATTGAAATTCTTTTAGAGCTATATTTGACTTTGTAATTTTTCATATTCATTAATTTCAATATATTGCATTCTTTCAAGCATTTTAAATGTTATCATTTCAATATCAAGAAGGATACATAAAATTGTTGCAATAGTAAATGTAAGAAACATAGTAGAATTCTTAGTATTACATATTTAATATTGTAACAACTTTTGCGATATGAATGTAGTTATAAGATAGGTAGAATGATAATAATTATAAGAATTCTTCTACTTAAAAAGCATTATATAAATTGAAAATTTTCTTAAATGCAATGACATGAAAAATGAAAATATTTGTTATAGTAGATATCAAGGTTAAAATTTTAATTGATTGTATACATATTCAATTTTGTCATGATTGTTGGGATCAAAATCCTATGTAGGAGCAGTGAGCAAGCATATGATCAAATTGTAAACCTGTAAAATCCTAACCCAATTAAGGTAAATTACGAGTCTACCAAAGATTTGTATTGTATAGGTTAATTTGGACCTTAAGATAGTAAGATCAGGCCTGGATTACAATCTTGATTACTTATGCTTGCTTTACCTTTTCTATCTTATAATATATTTTTATAAAATGTAAACTTAAATATTAATAAAAGTTTTAGATTTGGAATAAAATTTTTGTTATTTGAAATATAAGTTTTAGATTCTTCTTTCTTTTAACTCGATAGTTTTTTTTTTATAGGAAATCTTGTATTTTGTATTTTCAGATTTTAGAACCTTGGCGCGACGGTAACGTTGCTGCCGTGTAATCTTGTGGTTACGAGTTCAAGTCGTGGAAATAATCTCTTACAATGTAGGATAAGACTGCGTCCAATAGACCCAATGTAGTTTGACCCTTCCTCGGGACCTCACATTGACAGAAGCTTCATCCACTGGGCTACCTTTTATATATCTATTTTTTAATTTAATTTAATAAAATTAAGAAATTACGTTAAAAATTGGATTTACACATTTTTAAAAATAGTTTATAAATTAATAATGTTATGATAAGAATTTAGAAAATCAGAATACTAATTTTATAAAATTTCAACTTATAAGACAGTTTCACATAAATGTATTTATATAATTTCTTGTAAAAGTTTAATGTAAAAATTCTTTTTTATATTAATATTTATTAATGTATTTACTTAATTAATACTAAAATATTAATAGACATTTTTTAAAACTATCAAAATATCAGATTAATATCCGTTACACAATTATGTTTTATTTATTTAGAAAATTTATCATATTTTAATTGTTTCTTGTCCATTTTGATCTGGATGATCTGACCAATACTTAAATTTTTTTAATCACATTATTGATACTGATATTGACAACCATGTTAAGAACCATCGATAGTGTTTTTCCAGATCCAACTAAAGGTGTTTTGTGAGGCAGTGTAATCTTGTATGTTTTCCCATGGTAGATTTTCTGCATCATTTCACTTCTATTTTTGACTCTGACCCTTTCCCATGGCTCATTTCACAACCTGCAACTCTGCCTGCGCACATATTTATTCTTTTCACCAGTTTTACAACATAAGGAAGCTTGCTATGTGTTTAAACTGAGTATTTTGCATATAAAGGCAAATGGGCACATTCCGCGTGCCGATATAAGGTAGACCAAAATTCTCAAACTACTATGTTATGCTTGAGAAGACTGCACAGTGTTTAGTGTACTGGTGTTGAATGATATGGTAAGTTGGTTGTTTCAACTTTCAAGATCGCTCATGCAGATCTGTCTATTACAGAAGTTAACTGAAGCATTGGTGGTTATCGCAAATTGTTAATAAATGTAGTTTACAGATGCTGCATGCTGCAAATCACTAATTGTTGATCTGACTTTGGCCGATATCTCTGACATGTTTTCCAGTCATCGAAACCCTGAAGATACGATTGGAATCGCAGAGATGCAGTTGTGTGTCAACTGAATTGGGTGAGAGTTGAGAGTAATCAGTGCTTGCTTTCAAGATAGCCTTGTCTCTTGCAGATCTCATTTTGACGCCTTAAGAAATTAGAAGAAAAGGAGAAGAACCTGAGGTGGGGGAACAAGTTTCCATAGTTTTGATTGACAAGATTCACTGTTAGGACATCCTGACTTTCTCACAGTTTCCAAGCTGTAGGGAGAAGCGGCAGTTGGATTGCATTTCGGAGGAGGAAGCAAAGATCCAGATTAGCAAATGGAGAAAGAGATCTGATTTTGAGAAAAGGAGCAATGAGGTTGACAAGGAAGATAATCCACTTTGTTCATTCGTGAGGATTTAATGAGGTTTCAAGAAGGCTTCAAAAATAAACTAATAATACATTATATTAAAAGGCAACACCACTAAAGGATATACTATTGATAATTATTTAATGGTAATATAAGAGTTTAGTAACTTAATTAATATATACTACTAGTTGATAGTATGTTGTTACTTGTTACAGTAATTTAATTGATTATATATTTTAATTATTAATGTACAT
>NW_027433653.1:0-1120 GCF_044706935.1 Curcuma longa
GCAACCGCCTGGGCGAAGTCCGCAGCCGCCTGGGCGAAGTCGGCAGCCGCCTGGGCGGCGTCGGCAACCGCCTGGGCGGCGTCGGCAGCCGCCACGGCGGCGTCCCAAGCGGTGGCATTGGGCGGCGGAGGGTCCGTCGACGCGGCCTGCAAGGCATGGGGAGAAGTGTAGGGGTGAGCAAAAATTTCGGTTAAACCGAATAAACCGATCAAACCGAACCGAATTTTTAATTCGGTTCGGTTATTTCGGAAGTTCGGTTATTTTTTTAAAAAAATTGGTTAATTCGGTTAATTCGGTTCGGTTTCGATTTTAAATTTTCTTATTCGGTTAAACCCGAATTAACCGAATTAATTAAATTAAAAAAATAATTTATAAATTTTAAGTAAATAAATTTATAAATCTCTAATTTATTAGTAAAATTTTTATAATATTTAAAAAAATTCGGTTAATTGAGTTAAAACTCGAATTAACCGATAAAATATCGGTTCGGTTTGTTCGGTTTTTATTGGAAAATTCGGTCGATTCAGTTGGTTAAAAAAAAATCGGTTTATTCGGTTTTCGGTTAATTCGGTTCGGTTCGGTTCGGTTTTAACCGAATACTCACCCCTATCCGCAGCCGCCTGGGCGAAGTCGGCAGCCGCCTGGGCGGCGTAACCTAGGGGTCGGCAGCCGCCTGGGCAAAATTTTGGCTAAACCGAATAAACCGTAGGGGTCAAAAATTCGGTTAAACCGAATAAACCGATCAAACCGAACCGGTAAAATTCGGTTCGGTTATTTCGGAAGTTCGGTTATTTTTTTAAAAAAATTCGGTTAATTCGGTTCGGTTTTGGTTTTAAATTTTCTTATTCGGTTAAACCGAATAAACCGAATTAACCAAATTAATTAAATTAAAAAAATAATTTATAAAATTTAAGTAAATAAATTTATAAATCTATAATTTATTAGTAAAATTTTTATAATATTTAAAAAAATTTGGTTAATTCGGTCGAAAACCGAATTAACCGATAAAATATCGGTTCGGTTTGTTCGGTTTTTATTGGAAAATTCGATCGGTTCAGTTGGTTCAAAAAAAATCGGTTTATTCGGTTTTCGGTTAATTCGGTTCGGTTCGATTCGGTTT
>NW_027433654.1:0-2153 GCF_044706935.1 Curcuma longa
GTTATCAGTAATTCCACGTGGTCAAAATTCAGATCTTAGAGAACCGGTCACGGAAACACACCATAAACCACGTCACCGATCCGGGAACCACACCTAAAACCAAATCCTACCGTCCAATCTCAATCCAACGGAGCATGGCGATTGCAGATTCCCGCCTCCAACAGTCGCAAATTCTAATTTCCGGAAGCCCAAAAAAACTCCCTCCCTTTTTCTTCGCAACCAAACCCAAATGCACTCCCCTTTAAATACCCACCCTCCCTCATCATGGCTCCCATCTCGATCTCTCCGCTTTCTTTCTTCTTCAGCGGCCTTTGCGATTTCCGATCCAGATCGTCGCCATGTCCGGCCGCGGCAAGGGAGGCAAGGGGCTCGGCAAGGGCGGCGCGAAGCGCCACCGCAAGGTCCTCCGCGACAACATTCAGGGCATCACCAAGCCGGCGATCCGTCGCCTCGCCCGCCGTGGCGGCGTCAAGCGCATAAGCGGCCTGATCTACGAGGAGACCCGCGGCGTCCTCAAGATCTTCCTCGAGAACGTCATCCGCGACGCCGTGACCTACACAGAGCACGCTCGCCGCAAGACTGTCACCGCCATGGATGTGGTCTACGCCCTCAAGCGCCAGGGACGGACCCTCTATGGGTTCGGAGGCTAAGCCCCTTCACAAGCTCGCTATCAATGGTGCTCTTGCTTCAAGTTAGTATAACTTTTGGGTTTGATTTGGACGAATTATCCTTTTGTAAATGTGATTTGAAGCCGTCAAGGGACGCAGCTGGCTTATTAATTTGCTGTGAAACTGAAATCCTAAAATGAATTGGTCCTTTTGCGATCTCTTATTTGTTGTTCCTTTGGAAGGAGTAGAAATTCAAATTGAACGATAAAAACTAGTAGGCTTATAAATCACATCTAAGCATAGAAGAAATGATGTGTATTTATATATTTTGCTAGAAGGTAGACTAAGATTACATTTGAAAGCTAAAACATTTCGCTTTAATCTCTTTTCAATATGGATGCCATCTGAATGGCTTGTTCTCAGGAATCGTGCAATATAGAAACTATTTTTTCTGTACAAGATAGGGATAAATTAGTTTATTCAACTGGTTACACGAGATGACCAGGATCTTATTCCTTTGGAAGGAGTGGAAATTAAATTGAACAATAAAAACTAGTGGTCATATAGATCACGTCCAAACATTTCAGTTTAGTCTCTTTTTGATATGGATGAAACAAAAGAAGAATCTGAATGACTTGTTCTCAGGAATCATGCAACATAGAAAGTATTTTTTTAGTTACAAAATAGGGATAAATTAGACAATTATTCATTAGTTTATTCGACTGATCACAAGTTGACCATGATCCTATTCAATCATTTAGAAGTAGCGGGAAAGTGTAGATCATTGCTTTGGAAGAGCTTATCCAAAGCTAAAATCTGAATCAATGGATGATTTATTTCAAAGAGACTAGGATGATTCTTCTTGCAGCTCCAATCAGAACAAGCCTCAATCCCAATTGCACTTGCAAACTGTTTTGATGTTCCGCAATTTTATTTGTGAAGCAACGATAGTTTTAAATTATGCATATTGTATGAACTGCCACAATCTTCGAATCTTGCCTATTGCCGATCAGACTACTTGAAGCTATATCATTGGAAACCCTCATGTGCCAAGTCTTGCTTCTCTCACTAGGCGTTTCAGACTGAATTGTAACCTGAGATCTTCCATCAATTGGACTTTAGAAACAACGTCTTTCTGCATGTTAAAGTAAGCAATTGGCTTGCTTCTCAACTTAAGACACAATTCAGAAACATATAGTTCAGAAAAGGTTGTGAAAGGGCGAACTCACTTTCCTTGCCACAATCAAGGAAGGAAGCCAGGGGTGTGTGATAACGATGCATGTAGAAAAAGGATAAGGCCTATTTGAATATGTTCATTACATTATACCCTGAGATCATTGCCTCATTCACTGATAAAGAAAATACATACAAAGACTCACATACTTGATCATTGCCTCATTCACTGATTATGAGATTGACCACAGTTCAAGGGATCCAAATGCAGAAGGAAGCAAAATAAGAAACTAACTTGATGTTAATGACAAGATAAGTGACTTGCTAATGAGTACAAGCTCGATCCAATTGCACCAACAAATGACATATCTA
>NW_027433655.1:0-2785 GCF_044706935.1 Curcuma longa
GAAACTGATAGTGATGATCGGTCAGAAAAAAACTTGGTCAATGTGAGTTTAGGATCTTCTGTAAGCTATTTACATCTTTCCTTTGCTGTTTTTATGAATCTCAAAATGAATGTGCAGGAGCCACCTCCTGTTACCTCAAGGAAACCTAAAATGATTAGGAAAGAAACTGATTCTGTTCCATTAACAGTGGGCCCAGATACTCTTGACCAACAAGGTTGCATGACCTTTCTTCTGTGATCTATCTTATTGTGGTGTTTCTTCATGAATTCATTTTTTTTTTCTTTTGATTGTAGGTATTGTTGGAAACTTCTGTGAGATGGTAGAAGATTTCTGTAGCAAGGCAGAATTATACCTAGACAAAGGGCCGGAGGAGAGGAGAGGTTTGGTGCGGAAGAAATTCAATGGGCGTGGGAGCTGAAGGAGAAGTTCGGTGAGCGTGGGAGCCGGAGGAGAAGTTCGGTGCGAGAGGCTTGTTTGACACCGCGCGTGAGGGAGGTCGTTGTTGGTCAGTTCAGTGAGGAGAGGTTGCCGGGGGAGAGGTCGCCGGAGGAGAGGTTGCTGAGGGAGAGGTTGCCGGGAGGAGAGGTCGCCGGAGGAGAGGTTGCTGAGGGAGAGGTTGCCGGGAGGAGAGGTCGCCGGAGGAGAGCACCGCGAGTGAGATCAGTCGCTGGAGAAGAAAGATCGCGGAAGCGGAGAAAGAAAAGGGGGAGAAAGAAAAGGGGGGCGTCGGGTGAAATTAGTCGGTATTAGTGATGGGAAATTAATTCCGTCGTTAATTAGCGACGGAAAATTAATTCCGTCATTAATTAACGACGGAAGAGTCATTCCGTCGCTAATTAGTGACGGAAAATTATTTCCATCGTTATTCCGTCTCTATACTAGGGTTCCGTTGCATTACCAACACAGTAGCGATGGAATTAATTTTCCGTCGCATTCACAACGCATTAGCGACGGAAATCATAATTGCCGTCGTTAAATAGCGACGGAAATAAATTTCCGTCGCTAATGCATCGCTATATTTGCGTGCCGTCGCCAATGCGACGAATTTGAGACAAAAATTATAATTTTGTTGCTTAATATAGCGACGAAACTATATTCCGTCGTTAATTCCGTCGGTAATTTAGGTGTTTTTTTTTTGTAGTGCACTAATACCAATTAAAATGGGAGCATTCAAATATTTCTATATTGAGATAGATTAAGTAGCAATCTGCCTAAGAACTCGGGGGTAATACGGGCCTATAACCTTTGTTATCAATTTTGATAACAGAGAACGTCTTGTTTAGCCAGCTGAATTATTTTTTCACCTTCTCAATTACAAATAAATAAGTCGGGTTCATATATATATATATATAGGATTTTTCTCTGCCGTGCGACAACCCCATCTGCGACTCATGCGCACCGTCCCACTCCCGCCGTCGTCGCCGCATTGTCGCCGCCTCGTCCGGCCACCGCCGGCCGTCGGATCGGGCATGCACGTTCGACGCACCAGCCACCGGCGCACCTCCCTGCGTCGGATTCCGACCGGATAGTGGCTGGAATTCGGCGAATTCGATCGGAAACAGGCCCCGGCCCACTGTTGGCCGAATCGCAGTCAGTTTTCGGCCGAAGACCGACCGAGGAAGGACCGCCCAACGCCGGCGGTCCTTCCTTGGTCGGTCTTCGACCGTGATTTGGCTGGAAACCGGCTGCGATTTGGCCAATAGTGGGTCAGCGCTGGTTTCCGGCCGAATTCGTCAGATTCCGGCCACTATCCGATTGGAATCCGGTGCCGGGCGGTGCACCCGCGAGTCGCGCTTCCATCTTGCCCGGGCCAGCGGCCGGCGGTGGCCGGACGAGGCGGCAACGGCGGCGGCAGCGGCGACGATGCGCAAGAGTCATGGACGCGTCGCGGACCAGGAGGCACGCAGCGGAGCAAAATTCTATATATATATATATATATATTAATTCCTATAAAATAACACAAGTTTATGATAGTTATATTAGAATTGAATAACTTTCATTAAAAGAGTTGTGTGGTTTAATCTATTTACTATTCTATGTGTTAGCTAAGCGCGTCATGTTGGGCCTGTGTGCGTTTCTCCATCCCATTATAAAATTTCGACAGGACCATTAAATAGATTGGCATTTGGTTGGTAAGGAGTCTTAGATCGGCGTGGCTATAAAGATAGGAATTTGAGTTAGTTCGAAGCATAAACGAGTCATGTTACTCGACACGATTAATCAAACTCCATTCCATCCCTGGCAAATGCATGCACCTTCATCTTATTCAGTACTCTTAAACAGAATTAAATGGATATCCAATTCATAAATCAATCCAAAATGATCATTATATACACTTGTGAAGTTTCAAATCAAAGCCTACTCCGACATCTTGTCCTGTGAACGCAGGCATTTGATATAGATGCTTTTAAACTAGTAAATACTGTCAATTGTCTCAGAGCAGCACCAACTGTAACAGGAGACAGTAGCGTGGCATGGCAACAATTAGAAGCTGATTTACAACGGAGGATAATGATTCGAATCTCGACAAAATCGAATAATATCCTCTTTTATCATGATCAATTTTAATTTCTTGATTTACCGTTTTATAAATGGTCGTAAAATCAATCGTATAGAACCGTTAGAATGACAAATTTCATCTTTTTATAAAAGAAAAGAATGCAAGTGTAAAATGTTTGAGATTTTGAGAGTAATTTGGAATAAAGAAATTAGGTCCGTGTGTGTGATAGAGGGGCAAGCAAAAAGGGTCAAAAAAAAAATCTAACAAAAGTGAAAGTCAATTTTA
>NW_027433656.1:0-10415 GCF_044706935.1 Curcuma longa
TAATGAAAGTTAAAGTCTACCCATCCCTACCCCGTCCCACACTTTTCCAAAGTTCTTCCTAAACCCCAACAAAGCGAATTTCTTTTTCTCCTTCACCGTGCCCACCTCCTCACGGCTGCCGACCTTCAAGCCTCTCTTCCCGCGGAGCGAACCCTTCGCCGTTCGGACCCACGCGTCGCCTCTTCCTTCCATTGTGTTGCCATCGTCCCCGATCGTGTGCACAGATCAGCAGCCGCCGACTCCTTTTTCTCTGACCCAAAGGCTGCCGCTGGGAAGGTCGGAGATGGCGATGATGATTGCGGCGGCGCGGCGGCTGGGGGCCCGATCTGGTGCGGTTCCACCGTTGGCGAGCTTGATGCTTCGTTCAGCGTCGCTCCAAACCATGTCAACTTCGTTCAGGGAGGAACGGGACACCTTCGGTCCTATCTTGGTCCCGGCCGACAAGTACAACCCCATCCAAAGATATCATTTTTTTTATTTCGGATTACTCTCTCTACCGATTGATTCATTCATTCATGCCCGAAATATCGTTCATTCATGCCCGAAATATGTTTATTTATTTTTTTGTTTCTAAGTGGTTTCCATCATTTCTTTTTAGATTGTGGGGTGCACAGACGCAGAGATCGCTTCAGAACTTTGACATCGGCGGGGAACGGGAGCAGATGCCAGAACCGATCATTAGGGCATTTGGTGTTCTTAAAAAGTGTGCTGCCAAGGTGTTTTATTGCCCTTATTTCTATTGATTTTCTGAGATGTGCCTTTTGGTATACTTTCCGTTGTAGAGAGGCATGAACAATGGAACTTTTGTGTTTGTCTAACGTGATCCATTCGGAAAATAATTTTGCATCCTTTTGTAAACGTTAACTGCAGACGCTGTTTTATTAGCTCCTCAGGTAATTCTTAGCATGCCAAGTTGTTAAACAATTCTCTTTCACGTGGAAAGGTGGAAGATTGACTTGTTACACATTGTAGTAACTATTTCCTTGTTAATGAAGATGTTGCCAAGTTATTCTGCTATGAAAATATAGTGTTATGGACACAATCCACCTCCTGAACGATCTAAGAGTGGTGGATTCAACCTTGGTAAAGAAAGTAAATCGGCTTCACAAATGAATGTAGCAGCCTACTCATGGAGAGAGTTTGTTATATGGAATTGACAACTTGGATCTAAATAATTTGAAAGAGGAAAAGGTATCGATAGAGGGATGTAAGGAGGAAATGGCCTTGATGGAAGGATGAAAAAGTTGACTATGATTGAACACCTGATCTATGGAAGAATACAAAGACTTGGGAAACAAATCACTAGAAGGAAGATAAAACAAACACCTCTCTTCATCTCTTTAAGTCTGTCTTGTTGAGGGGGAAGAAGAGAGGAAATACAGGGAGAATCTTAGGCGAGGGAAGAAGGGAATGAGGGGGGGGGGGGGGGGGGGGGGGAGTTCTTTGTAATAAGAAATGTAAGAAAATAACAACTTTATAACTTTGATTTTGTCATTCATAGTGTTCAAAAGGACTTTTCAGCACTTTTCCTCTCTTTCTCCCTTCTTTCACCTGAGAAAAGAGATCCAAAAATATCTTTTCTTTCCTTAATTTCTGAACTTCAACTAAAATAGATGAGGGAAATGATTCCTTGATATCCTCTTCTCTTCTCTATTAGGCCCCCCTTCATCGTAACTAGACAGCATAAATCTCTCTCTCTCTCTCTCTCCTTGTGCTCCTTGCCTGATTATGCCACTTGCTTCCATAAACCACTATCTACTTCACAGTAGGGAATATTTTACTCTTGTTGTTACCACCATCATCCTTGTTGATGGCACCTTGTATTGATATTGAAGTCTTGGCATTTCCATTTGTTGCCAATATGGTGGACACGATCCTACAATGGAAATCATAACATATAGCTTATCAACATTATTTTGACTTGACATAAAAATTAAGTTATTGCTTAGATATTTATCATTTGACGGCAAAAATAATTTGGTTGTGTATATGGAAAATCATATATTAGTCAGCTAACACATTATATATGTGTGTGCGCGTGTATGACTACTTGTCTTTCTTATATATGTTTGGACAGGGTTTCTTGCATTTATTTTGTGCATCTGTTTCTTATTTGTTTATTGTTTCTCTGCTTTTAATCCTCTTGAAATGCATGAATTCCTTTCGAGAAATGCCATCTTGATCTGTTATTGAGATTTGCTTAGTAATTATGTCAGTTGCCTAGGTTCTCAATTTTTGATACATTGATGATAGAGAAAGTGTAAGTCAATGCAGGATATTACATGTTTCTATTATTTGTCATTTCCTTTTCTCTATTAGTAGTTTTCTTCAAAACACATAATTGCTCATTATGTGTTCCATTTTTTTTGTTTTTCTTGTTGGTCCTCTGAATTTTACACTGCATGGAACAATGTTGGCCCTTTGTCTGTTCATTTACACACCTTAGTCTAACACTTATGCAGGTAAATATGGAGTATGGTCTTGATCCAACTATTGGAAAAGCAATAATCCAAGCTGCTCAAGAAGTTGCTGAAGGTAAATTGAATGATCATTTCCCCCTAGTCATTTGGCAAACTGGAAGTGGGACACAAAGCAACATGAATGCGAATGAGGTTAGTCTAGGGAGGTCTAACTGTATTAATCTTTATTGTTCATGTACTGCAAAATTCTCATCTCATTTATTGTTACTAGAATTTGTGAAGTTCCAACAATTCTGCTTCATGTTTCCATCAGTATAAAAAACATGTCTATCTATTCAAAATAGACAACAGTGAAAATTTTTATTTATCCAGCAACAGTTTAAAATAGTTGTACCAGAATTTCCAAAGATGTTCATAGTCGATTAATAGAATTCAAAGTTGTAAAAGGTAGGAGGCCTAAGAAAAATTTGGTTAATCTAAAAAGTGATTTAAGAGTTTTGGACAAGGTATTGAGAAGCGATTCAAAGTGGTAGGAGGTTAACCAATTGCTTAATCCCTTAGGTAGTATGCGAGGGCCGATGTGGCCTACATTAAAATATTATTAAAATAGGATATACACTCAAGTTTGTAATTATAAATTCTTAAATCATATCAGATTGCAAGCGCACATGCTAAAAATTGCTAAACACTTAACAACAACAAAACACATCGTATTTCACCTTGCTACTGATAGAACAAAAATCACAATAAAGCATAAAATTCTTAATGCTAAATTACATTGCAAAAACACAATATATTCATAATTAATTTCATATTATTGCACTATCTCACCTTTCCATACATCCATTGAATTGACTTTTATCTTATCACCGAATTGACTTCCTAATCTAACCTAACTCTTTGCTTATGCTGCCGCCTTACCCAAATCATTAAATGCTCAACTACAGGAGACTGCCTAGGAGGCAAAGGTTATCAAAACCTCCTAGGTAGCCACCTAGGTCTCCTTTTAGAACCATTGATCTGAAGTGGTTGTTATGTTGCCTTACTCAAGTTTGATAGAGCATAAGATCTATATAGCTGATCCTAAATGGCAAGGACTAAAGGGTTTGATGATACTGGCAGTGCTAGTGGAATTAATGAGTTTACTCGATGGTAGACTTAGTAGAGTAAAGATAAAATATATGGAATTAAGTTTAGCAATATTAGATGTAATAAGACAATTATTAAGATAGGAGATGACGAATTATTTGTAACTAAAATTTTAAGTATTTAGGATCATTTTTACAAAAAAATAGAGGGGTTGAGAGATATTTTATACAAAATATAAGTAGGATGGTTAAAATGAAGGAGAACATTAAGTGTTCTTTGTGATTGTAAATTACCGTTAAAACATAAATTGAAATTTTACAAAACGGCGAGTAGACCTGTTATGTTATATGAAGTTGAATGTTGGGTTATAACTCGAGCACACGAGCATAAGATAAGTGTTGCAGAGATGAGGATGTTAAGGTGTATGTGCGGACATACAAGGATAGATAAGATAAGAAGTGAAAATATTAGAGAGAAAATCGAAATTTCATCTATTGATGGAAAACTCCGGGAGACGCGTTTAAGATGATATGAATATATATTTAGATGACCAATAAATGTTCCAGTTAGACTATTTGAAACTATGACAAATATCACATTAAACGAGGAAGACATGACTAGTAATGATAAAACAAGATAAAATTGATTTAAATATAGATGATGATATAGTAGGGGATGAAGTTCAATGACGTAGAAGAATCCATATAGCCGACCTCACCTACTGGGATAAGACTTGATTGTTGTTGTTGTACTCAGTAGTAGAAGTAGCAAGGTAGCTAATGGGTTTACTAATTGGTGTTAGCCATGATAATAGAAGTAATGATGACAATGAGGTAGCAATGATGAGGACATACACTACCAAGGATAAAAATGAAGCTTCTTGTGTGTAAAAGTGAGCCTTGGCTCTTTAAACGCTATCTAGTGGGATTGAGAGGAACATCATTAACAAGAGGGAAGAAACTACATGGACACCCTTTTTTCATTATACACTTATAGGAATGGTTAAATTTTCATGTTGTATTAGTTAGCACAGTTGAAACTCTTGTTCTGCTGGCTGACAGGAGCTTTTATTGAATGTACAACCTTTTTCAGTTGTGCACTTGTGTTGACATAGTACTAGTTGTGTGCTTATGTTGACATAATATTGCTTGATATCAACCTATTGTTAGACAAGATTCTCCTCATCTCAGTTGGTATAGGCCGAGATAGAATGCTTATTGTAGGTGGGGATAACTGAATGAAGATGAAGGGGTGGAGAAGTTTGGTAAACAAGCCAGGAGAAGAAGACGAGGAAGTAATGAATTTGAATGGAGAAGAGAAAAGCTCTGCATAACAGAGAGAAGGGTCAGCTTCATGACGTCGTAGGGAAAAGTGGGGTTGTGTTTGTGTTTTGAGTCACGTAATCATGTAAGAGAGGTAGAAGGGCAAGGTGGGTATGATTAGTTTATATGCCATACTTTGACAAGTTATTTTATTACAATTATTTTAGTTATGGAGTTGTGTATTTGATAAGTTAACTAGTTTATTAAATCTATTAAATTACATTATTAATAGTTAAAAAATTTAGTCTAAGAGGTCACATGCACCAATGGTTTAGATAAGGAATCACATTGGCACAGTCTCCTTAGGCTATTTGGGCACCTATGTGGGATAGTCTATCCATCCATATAATGGTCCAGATCAGTTGATATTTGAATGATGATTTTTCTCCAATATAAAAGATGAATTCTTGTGATTCTAAAAGACTAAACCAAGTTTTAAGTTTGGTAATTGTACATTGTTATATTGTGTTACCCATTATATGATTCTTATATATCATTTTTGTATTTCGAAATATGAATTGATTAATATACTTCTTGAATATATTATTGTTATGTTTATCAAATATTAGATTTTAGTAATTTTTTACATTGGTGGCATATGCCTTTGCATATTGTGTATGTGCTACACGTACATGGTCAACTAACTACCATGTGGAAACACCTATTAAAACCTTCGTTATTAGTTAAAATGTTATTCAACTTAGTATCTACAAAGTTGACCAAACCAATACATATTGATTATTTATATAACTACAAATTTATAAATAATATAGCTATTTTAATTATAAGTTGTAACTTATAAGAGTATAATCATAATTTAGTTGTAGAAATTTACTACTAATATCTAAAATTATCAATTATTCTTTAATATTCTTTACTATTATTGATTAATTTGTGGTTAAATTCAAATTAATTAGAATTATATATTTACACTTGATTAATGTATAGTTGACTAATATTAGGTAAATTGTTAATTAATAATCGTATATACTGTGTGTTCAAAATAAACCTGCATAGTAAAATTTAAGTTATATATTGATTAACTTGAAGTTAACATTATAAATTAGGTAAATTGATATTACTTTATAAATTAATTATTATTAAAAATTATTCATGATATATTTGAAATTATATGAAAAGGAAATATAATATCACTTGTATTTAGATATTTTATTAATGATGGAGATCAACGAAAGGATAAACTTCTTGTACTCAACGCAAATAGTTGGGACAAATATTGCTTGATGATGGCAAGGATGATGCATACTTAGGTATCTAATGTTGTATTGATCTTTTATTTTGAATACATATTTACTACCTCATAAAGAACCTAGTCATTTATCATTATTGATTCTTCTGCTCAAGCTTGTTAATTTGAATGATTGGTCATGAATATGAAATTTGTGTCTTATTGATGAAAAAATTAAGTTTCCTCTAGCAATGTTGGTCGTCTTCTTTACCTTTATATATTATTGAAAATATAAGGAATATCACAAGCAACCCTTTACCCCTTACATAGTGACACATAGCTCCCTAACACTCCCCTCATGTTGGTTTTAATATATTGTAGAGACCAACTTGTTATAAATATATTCAACTTGTTTGGCCGTAGAATGACAAATGCAGAGAGAGGGGAATGATCTAGCTCGAGATGTTTGTAGAATGATGTATGCAGAAAGAGGATGAGTGATCTAGCTTGTAGTTTACAAAATGACACATAGAGAGACAAGGATTGATCTTGCTTAGGGTCTCAAAAATGACACACTAAGAGAGGACTAATTAGGCTCAAGGTTTTCAATGAATGATGCACACTGAGAGAATTGATCCCACTTAAGGTCTTTGTGGAATGGTGCATGTGGAGAAAGGACTCATCTAACTTGAGATCCACAAAATGATACATGCGGATGATATCTCACTTGATTGGTGATGATGTTGTGCAAAATGATGCATGTGCATGGGCCTTTGATAACCATGATGGTGGGCAGAATGACACACGAAGACACAACTGGCAACAATGATACATTGAATGAGACATGCACAAAGGCTTAGTTGGCAATGATGATGTGCGAAATGACAGACATGTAGGGACATAACCAGTGAGATTATGGGTGGAAGTTCTGTCATGTGCTTGATGCTTTGATGAGAAGCCAACACCGCACTAGTCTTGACTATTGAAATTGGTGCCACTGTGTGTTTCAACAACCAAGAGGAAGGCTCTCTAGTGTGCTTCAACATTGAGGAAGGCTTTATAGAAAACCAAATAGGGCCGAGTGGAGTACCTTGTGCGAAGGATTAAATGTTGACATGGATGAAGCAGATTCCAGTGTCTTTTGAGACTTGCACAGAGGACCTTGTGTGAAGGACACTTGGAGGAGACAAAGGGCAGTACAGCCAGTACTAGTAGAAATAGTTGTTATAGGCAACATTTACAACATGCGATGCTGAACGTGAAGAGAAGAGGAATGCAAAGCAAAGGGCTTCTCAATGGATGAAACTTGGATGGTCATATGCTCACACAATCATGCGAATGATCGATGGCAATGAGAAATATTAAGAGACACCTAGTCGATGGATGGAACTTGCATGAATGCATGGATGATCAATGCAGAGACAGGTTATGCAAGGGAGAAGGCAGCAACTTTGATACCACACTGAGTAAAATTAGGATTCCCTCCTTCTCAAGAAACCCTAGGTTAGCCCTCTTTGTCTTTATATATTATTGATGAATATGAGATATTACAAATAACCTCTCACCCCTTAAGTATTGACATGTAACCCCTTAAATGTTGACACACAACTTTCTAACATGCCTTTCTATATTTCCTAATCTTATGTTGTATTTAACATTCTACTGTTAATCTTCAGGTTATCGCAAATAGAGCAGCTGAAATTCTTGGTCATAAAAGAGGTGATAAGTTTGTGCATCCAAATGATCATGTCAATAGGTCTCAATCATCAAATGATACATTTCCAACGGTAAGCATAATTTTCTTTAAAGGCTGCTAGATTCACAAAGGATGTGATTATGAAAGAAAGCTTTGTTTCTTTTGATTATGCCCTTTGTGTTGATTTATAAACAATTTAATGTATTACTGATGCATGATCCATTAAGTTTACTCTTGTAAACTTTTTGTATACTTTGTTTCAATACAATTGCAGTTAATTCTAATGGAAGATTTGGTTTTCAGGTTATGCACATTGCTGCAGCTGTGGAAGTTAATTCTCGCTTTATACCAAGCTTGAAGAAGTTGCACAGCTCACTCGATTCCAAGGTCATCTTTTTATCTTATTTAAATGTACTATTGAGTCTTGATACCACTTCTCTTGCATACATATAACTTGCAAACTATCATATTTCTTCATATAAGTTTGCTTGATAGTTCTTTCTAGTTACTTGAATTCTGTTGGTTGTGGCCAAGCACTCTTGCTAACCTCCTTTGTTTATTCTTTTCATGATATTATGTGTGAGGTCTCAATTTTGACTGAAAACTGCTGGACTTATTTGGATTGAATTTAAAAATTTCTAGAAATTGAACCAAAAAGGTCCAAAAAGAATTGTAGTAGAAAATTTTTCTAGATTAGTTTTAAAGCATGTGGTTCTACTCAATAATAACTTTGATATTTAGTAACTAATGATTTTATTATATAAATCTATACTGATTTTTGCACTTGTTTGGGAGGGAATTCGATGCAATTTATCTGTTTGTGGCATCTAAGGACTTTTTTTTCTTGAGTTATTCATAAACTTAAATGGTGTGAAGTTTTAATTTAACTTTAAGCTTCGTACTGCTTTTTTTTTTCAGTCTCTAGAATTCAAAGATATTGTTAAGATTGGTCGAACACACACTCAAGATGCCACTCCTCTTACCCTTGGCCAGGAATTTAGTGGTTACACCACACAGGTATTTCTAATTTCTTTTGATAATAATTATGTCTTATATTTTGTATTCAATGAGTAACTTGTTATGCCAGCTTTGATAATGTACCCTAAATTTGGTAGGTGAAATATGGTATTGATCGAATAACAGATTCTCTGCCTCACATGTATCAGGTAGTATCTCCACTAGTAACTCCACTATGGCTTTGTTCTTTAGTATTTTCTTGATTATGTCTTGTCATGAGCAGCTCGCCCAAGGTGGTACTGCTGTAGGTACTGGGTTAAACACCAAAAGAGGGTATGTTTTGTTCCACAATCTGGCATTGTTGTCTTATGTGTTTAATATCAGAGTTTGGGTTTTGCTTGTGATTTTGACTGATGTTTATCTATCTCAATGATGAAAGATGCTGCAACAATTTGAACTCTTTATTATGATAACTTGTGAGCATTGGATTGGGATTTACATAACATCCTCAGAAAGAACATATGCTAACTCATGACTATAGATGACATTCCACATTTAAAATATCCTGCCCAACCCTCATCCTAGTGGTAGAATTGGTGTTTTATTGCAGCAAACACGGGTTGAATCTTGGTTCAAGCACATAATTGCAAACATCATGCGTAATGCCACATTCTTTTAGCTCTTTATATATATATGTGTATTATTTATAGTTATCAAAGTTTTCTAGAAAATCTTGTCTTTATTTCAATAACCTTGCCACTTTTATATACAAGTTACATATTCTTGTTTAAAGAATTAAAATCATATAATATCTTCTAATTAATTACAATAATTATCAAATCAAATCAAATCTTCTTAATCTCCACATGTTTGGTACGATTATGGTGGATAGGATTCCTGACAATTGCGATAGCTGTTTAGTTGTCGCATAGGATTTCAGTAGGGTTTGATGTCTCAACTTTGAAATCGTTTAGCAACTACTTTAGCCATATTCCCTCGCAAATCCTTGAGGCTAGTGTTCTAAACTCAACTTTTGCACTACTTCTAGCGACCACCGTTTGCTTTTTACCTCGCCATGTTACTAGGTTGATGTAGACCTTCTATCATTTGGAGATCCTATCCAGTCAGCATCAGTATATACTTCTAAAGATCTGCTATCTGATTTCCTGAACATAAGATCTTTCCATAGATCTTTCTTTAGGTATCTTAATATATGATTCACTGTCTCAATGTGATCCATAGATGGATTACTTTAGAAACTGACTCATCCGACTCACTGAAAAACTTATATCCAGACGTGTATGAGTTAGGTAGATCAGCTTATCCACTAACCGTATTGTCCCTTGTCAGCCGCTAATTCATCAGTTCTAGGCATAAGCCTAGTATTGGGGTCCATAGGAGTTTCAACCGGCTTGCATCCACTCATTCTAGTGTCCTGCAACAGATCAAGTATGTATTTTCGTTGGGAAGCTAATATGATGTTGTTGCTTCGTGCCACTTCCATTCCCAAGAAATACTTTAGGTGCCCTAAGTCTTTGATCTTGAGTTCTTTGGACATGAGCGACTTGAGTCTTTTAATTTCGTTACCATGATTTCCTGAAAGGACAATGCCACCAACATACACAATCAAAACTGTGATTTTCTTATCTGGGAAGTACTTAGTGAACAAAGTGTGATTAGCTTGTGACTGAGAGTATCCATCAATCTTTAAGACTTGTGTGAATCTTTTAAACCATGCTCTC
>NW_027433657.1:0-16100 GCF_044706935.1 Curcuma longa
GGATATGAAATGCGTTCAAACCGGTCCAAAATAACCATAATTTATCCTCTCAAATAGTCAGTTATTAAATCCCCCACACTTATTCTTTTACGTTTCATGAAAGTAAACTAATATACATTATTTTCCACCCTAACAATATCAATCAAATCAGAAAATTACCACAACCAGTTAAATAAGAGTGTCAAATTTTAGAAATTAAAGCAATCCAGAACTCAAGTCTCACATGGATCAACAAAATAGCAATTTCAATCCACCCTAAATAAATTGAGAATGATGATAAAAAACCTCACAAGATAAATAGTGTGGTCGCTCATCCTCATAATCGTGTAAATGGTGGATCTCTCTCAAGCTACTTATGATTTATGCACTACCATATGCTTGCTCTTCTTCTAATATCCACCACTATCATATATATAAAGTTTCATAATCCATAAAGGTTTTAACGTTACAAAAGAATAATGAATAAGGGGACAAAATAATAATGAATAAGGGAAAAAAACAATGTGTATAAGGGAAAAATTGAATAAATAAAGAATACAAGTGGAAGAAATGAGAAACAATGAATTACTTCATAAATGAGTCAATGAATTTATGCCCAGTAAATATAAAACTAAACTAGTGTGGGGTAAGCTAATAGTAAGAAAACAACTCTAAACCTCTCCTACACTCTAAAACATATCCAATACAGCTCCTCGTAGGAGAAATAAAAGTTGCAAAAATTTACTACCAACTATCCAATGAATATCACCAACTCAAACTTTATTTTTATTTTATTTTTATTATTTTTTTTTTTAAAAAAAGAACCAAACTTTTTTTTTCATTTTATTTTTTTTTCTTTTTTTTGAATAGATCACTTTTTCTTTTTTTTTGAACAGATCACTTTTTTTGAATTTTTTTCACTTTTTTTAACTATCTAAAAATGTAATGAAATAAAATAAAAATACAACAAAAAAATAAAAAGCAACAAACCAAAACAAATGGTCTGTCGATGGTGAACTATCTACTCACCCCCCCCCCCACATTTAAATTTTTATCCGTCTCAGGCAAAACTCTCATCTCAGCATTCAAGGTTCCCAAATCCAATAGTAAAGAATGAAAGAGATGGTAAGGAAAAAAATAATGAATGGTAGATGGATTATTCGATAACCTATGCTAATAGAAAAGAATGAATGAATAAAAGAATAACCTTCATGAAATTATGCAACCTCATGGTAATGTGGTCTTGATAGAATCAGAGCAAGTTCTAGAGTGACATTTATCACAAGTGCCACACAACAAATAATTCAATAAGGTTTAGTCCTTACTAGGTAAAAACAAGTCATCATTCTCAACTATTCAAGGTAGAATCCATCACTAAGTTGTATCCTCACGCAATTCAAGAACCTTTTCATGTCTATGAACCTCTAAAATTGACAAACTTATATAACTAAGTTATCACAATTCCTAAGATGATCAAGTCATGCAGGGGGAAAATTTATTATGAAAGAATGATAAATAAATAAATAAATAAATATACATCCTAAACTAAATTATTTATTTATACACATCCTAAGCTAAGAAAGAATAAATAACAATTATATACATCCTAAACTAACCAAGCAAAGTAATATGTACAAAGAAACAAAACAAACAATAAAGAATAACTATACACATCCTACTTAATAGAAAATAAAACAATACACATCCTACTTAACAGAAAATAAAACTATACACATCCTACTTAACAGAAAAGAAACAAAAGAAAATAAAGCAAGTATATACAAAATAAGATGAAATAAATTACTCCCCTTTCACTGGGAATATGGATTGTCGCAAGAGGAGTCCCTTGATTCCTGATCGTCTTGGGTTCTCAACTCTGCAATTATATCCAATCAACATCGATGAAAGTGATCCTAGGGATATTGCTTCCAGTGCAATTCCCTACACTTCCATGTACTTCTCCAATATAGAAAAGTCACAACAAGCTTTAGTGTCACTGAAACCAACAACATTCTCAAGTTCATTAGAATCAAAAGAATTAAATAATTAAGAATAAATGAATGAATGAATAAATAAATAAATAAATAACAGCAATCAATGCACAAACAAATGAATAAACAAACAAATGAAATGAATAAACAAATAAGAACACCAATATAAAGTCTAACATATACAACAATCAAATGAGTACCCGACAACGGCGCCAAAATTTTGATGGGGTGTGTTTTTATGGGATGTTTTATTTATATAATTTTTTCCCTTATTTGTTGTCACTCACATCCATCAAAATTAATTATTTATTTGTTTACCAAACTCCTAACTATCGCCTTAAGTAGTGTAGAGAGGTCCGGATCATCTCTCATGGACTCAATGATAGGAAGTTATTCTAGAATTGGTGTGGGGGTTTTATTGTGTTTTATTCATTTCTAACTATCTACAACTCTATTTATTTACAATTGAATCTACAATTAACAAAAGAATCCTAAATCTACATCATTTACAAATTAGATCAAATAATGCATCCTATTTACACATTATACATACAACAAACCTTTTTACAATTTAAAAATCATTCAAATAATACATACAACATGGATTTCAATTTGTACAGCATATGCAAACATACATAATAAATTCTACAACATGCATCATACACACCATGCATTATAGTACATACAACAACAAGAATTCATCTATTCACATTATTCAAACAACAACACAATCCATGGAAATCATACATCAACATTAAAACCAACATATAACCGGTTTCCACATCTTCAATTTGACCAAAATGCCACACATGACAAATTCAACATTAAGCATGCTTCTTACATCATTTACAACCAAATAATCCATGGTTCCACCTACAACAAATGCTTTCATGATCACAATTTCAACAACATGAATTACTTCCTTTGATTCATCAAACATCCAGATTTCAACATGCAAGAACTACATCAATAAGCATCAACTAGATCAATAACATGCTCACACAACCAACAACTCAAATTCAACCTCAAAAGTTCCATGGTTCAACAGACAATACAAATTACAGATTACAATTTAATATTCAATCCTAACAAACACTGATATCATGCCATCCTATGATCAATCGATACACTCTAACCATTCCAAATTAAAACAACTTCCTCATTTAGTGCACTAACATCCAACAACCAAGATTGAATTCAAATTCCAGAACAAAACATGTAACATGAAGGATTCTGCATTGATGTAATCAACTGATACAATTAGAATTCAGATTAAAAATTTCAAGGTTAGATTAGAATTAGGGCTATGTATTTACAGGTTAGAGCACAATTAGGGTTAAACACAATCTGTTCACAAGGGGGTGTTTTTGATACTGTAAATGACACAAACAGCAGCTAAGAAAACTAACAGGGAAGAGCATTAACAGAGAAGAAATGGATGACAGTGGTTAAAGAAGTGGAGTTCTTCCCTCTCCAAACCGGCACAGAATAGGACCTCAGCATATTCCGGTTGATAGCACCAACGGGACAACGAACCTAGCTGGAGCAAATCACCCACAGCTCAGTGTGAACGGAGAGACGAAGGCTTGGATCCTCAGACATTGGTCTGATATCCTGCTGAAATCACATACAGAACATCAGGAAAAGGAACTGAAATTTAACCCTTACCTTGCCCCATTTCCGGTGATAGTGGCGGCGAAGATGAAAGAATCCTCTGCTGAAATCATAGACAGAGTCTGGTGATTCCCCACTGAAATCACAGACGGAGCCCGATAATTTCTGACGCTTCTGAGGAGGTGAAGAATCGAGCTGTCGCCGGCTATCGGCGCTGGAGAAATCACTCACAACGCCGGATCCAAACAACAGATGAAGGAAGAAGGAGCACTGTCGGAGCTCACGGCAGAACCCTCAGCGGCGTCGATGCTTGGCAATCGGAGGTAGCTGCGTCGTTGCTTTGCGCTGATTGGAAGGAGGAAGGGGATGGCGGGGCGCACGACGGGGCTCAAGATCGTGGCGGCGACAAGGAGACGATGAACAGTGCTCGCGATTTGGGAAGCACTGTAGCTTCCCAAAATCACAAGTGAAACCCTCGGTGAATGAACCGATGTTTGCCTTTTAACCGTGCGCTTGAACCGGCTGCTGAACTCAGGGTTTTGACCGGCTTGAACCATGTGATTGAAATCGAACAGGCTTGACATTGGGCCAAAATAGCTGGGTCGGTTGAATTGGACTGAGCTGATTTAATGGACTATATGAAATTGAATTAGCAGCTTAATCAATGAACCCAAGCTTGAATCAAGTGATCCGAACTCGAGTTGAACCAAAAGAACTTAAACCAAGCTGATTTGAACATGATCGAGCCAAATTGAATCTGATTTGAGCCCACTCGAACCAAAATTGATTTTTCTCCAAATTAAATTTCTTGCAAAATAAATTACAATCAATTAATATCCATAAATGCCATAAATTAATGAGAAAATTAGAATAACATTAAAAATTCATCCAGATAAAGAATCAGCCCAAAAAACCCTATTTATGATATGAAATGTGATCAAATCGGTCCAAAATAATCCTAATTTACCCGGTCAAATAGTCAATTATCAGGCTTCGTCAGAATTAAATCATGATACTCTAACTCTATCACTACTAGTTCAGAATGATACCTAGATAGTCTGGTTCTATAGCTCTCCGGCTGTCATCGGGCACTCCAGCAATACTACTGGTATCCTACCCTTTGTCACCGAGTACCCAATTAAGGACCCCTTCCTAGTTATCAATAGTCGTTAGCTATCCCCTAAGGGAGTTTGCCACCATATAAAAGTCACTTCAAAAAGTCTGATTAAAGGTTTACCTTCTATCACAAGGTGCCCCGGTCATACGATCCTAAGATCTCCCTACACAGTAATCTATCCCTCATAATCATGCACATGCGCTCACACAAACATAACATCAAAACGTTCAAGGCACATAATACATGAAACAAGTGTAAACACTTCATAGAATAGGGAAAATAACATGAACTAATTCTTACATCACCATCATCACATTAATACTCATCCTACATCCTAAACTCATGGATCTACTCCATTACAAGAAGATTACAATAAATATGTAAGAAAAATATCATCCACAAGAGAGGGAAGGACTTATCTTGAAGCTCGGGCATGCTTTGAAGATCTTCTCGCTCTGGCGTAAGATGGATCAGTGGAGACAGATCGACGAGGGTGGATCAGCGTGGATAAAGCGTTCAAGCCCTCCCCCAGAGAGGGGAGGCGTCATCCCCAAGCTAAGACCTTAGGGTTTTCCTAGATCCCAAGATCTCCAAAAGGATTGCAAAAATAAATATTTATAGGCTCTAGGTGCGACACGACCGTATCTCGTGGCACGCCCTAGAAGCTCAGATCAAACCCTCCGCTGGCACGACCGTGCCTAGTAGGCACGACCCGAATTTGGTTTGGTTCTGACGGATAGGCATGTCGTGCCTTATAGGCACGGCCCCGAGATGGCTAAGCTCTGGAAGAGTGACACGGTATTGCCTGGTAGGCACGGCTTGAGACGGGTTTAACTCTAGAGGAGTGGCATGGCCATGTGATAACTGACATTTTTACCTGTTTAATTGGAGTTATTTTGGACAAGTTTGACCATATTTTATAACATAAATAGGGTTTAGTTGGGCTAATTCTTAATCCTGCATGAATTTTTGAGCTTTATTATATTTTTCATTAATTTATGACATGAATGGATATTAATTGGTTGTAATTATTTTGCAGGAAATTCAATTGCAAGAAAAATTCAATTTGGTTCGAGTTGGGTTCAAATCGGAGTTATTTGGCTCAATCAGGGTTCAAATTGGGTTCAGCTAGGTTCAACTCGAGTTTGGTTCAGACTGACCCAAGTTAATTGGTTATGTTGAAGTGGTCCAGCTCAAATCCGATTCAAACCTAAATCAAGCACCGGTCTAATTCAATCACTTGATTCCATGTATTTAACTGGTTCAATTAATGTGTTTCAACCCAAAGGCCAAGCCGATCCAATTCAAACCTATTCAATTTCAAGAAGCCCGGCCCACTTCAATAACTCCAACCCAATTAGCCGCCGGTTCATTTCTACAAGTTCAGCGCAAAGAAATCCTGCCAGTTCAGCAGCTGGCGTTAAAAGGCGGTCGGTTCAATGATTCAAGGGGGGTTCCTCAAGATTTTGGGAAGCTACAGTGCTCCCAAAATCATGAGAACTGTTCATCTTCGTCTCCTCGTCGCCGCCGCGGTCCTGAGCCCCCGCCGTGCGCCTCGCCGTCCCTCTTCCTCCTCCCGATCAGTGCAAAGCAAAGGCCAGCAGCCACCTCCAATTGCAGCATCAACATCGTCCTTCCTTCCTCTGTCGCCGGCTCCGCTGTGAGTGGTTTGCTCCAGCGGTGGCAGCCGACGACAGCCCCCTTCATCCACCTCCTCAAAAGCATCGAAAATCGTCGGGCCCCGTTTGTGGTTCAGCAGGGAATCACCAGACTCCGTCTGTGGTTCAGCGGAGGACTCCATCGTCTTCGCCGCCGCCGTCACCGGAAATGGGCCAGGTAAGGGTCAGTTTCCAGTGATGGTTCTGTCTGTGGTTCAGGCGTCAGACTAGCGTCTGAGGACCCGCCTGCTTCTTCTCCGACTACGCCGTGCTGTGGGTGGTTGCTCCAGCAAGCGCCGCCGTCCCGTGGGTGCTAGCAACCTGAAATGGCTGAGGTTCTTCTATTCTGTGCCGAATTGGAGAGGGAAGAACCCTCATTCCTACCCATTGTCATCCATTTTCCTTTGTTCTGGTTAATCTCGTTTGTTGTTGGCTTTTCTGAATTTACTTCACCTACAATACCAAAAATCCCCTTCAGTGTAAATATGTTTTGATGGTAACCCTAATTCTAACATTAGTTGTAACCCTAATTTGTATCTAACCTTGACTGTAACTATAATATTAACCCTAATTCTAACTTAATTTAACATGTTTCTTTCCTTTCTTTCCTTTCTATTTTTTTAGCTAGCTGATTGTATCAAAATTCTTGGATTAATTGTGTTAAGTCGCATGTGAATGGGAAGTCAATTTGGTTGTTAAGATGTAAGTGAAGGGATATGTTATTGATCTCGTTTTGGAATGGTTAGAGAGTTGGTTTGTAAACTATTGTTGAACTTTTGTTATTGACTTGTTGAGTTTGGGTTGTTATAAAAGGTTGTGAGTCGGCTGTAAGATGTGTATTGGGTTGTTCTGTTAATGTTTGCCATGGAATAAAATGACTTGAACTTGTATCATGAATTAGACTATGGAATGCTTGGGTGTAAATGATGTAAGAAGCATGTGTAATGTTGAAATTGTAGTGGTTGTAAGTTTGTTAAGATTGTAGTTGTTGAAATCGGGTGAAGGCTTGTTTATGTGGAATCATGTGCACATGAATGAAGTTGTAGTTATGGTGAATTGTTGTAGAAAATGTTAGGTTGAGGATTGTATATGGATTGTGTATGGATTGTATATGGATTGTGTATGGATTGTATATGGATTGTGTTATTTGTGTATATGGATGTGATTTGTGTTATTTGTGTATATTAGTATGATGTATGCTAAGTTATTGGTTGTTGTATGATTTTGAATTCATGATTGTAGATTATGTAATTAAAATCTTGTTGTGTTGTATATTTTAATAATGCTTGTGAACCATGAATTATGGGTTGTAATTGGTTGTATATTATTGTAACCTAGTTATTGTATCATATTGTACAATGGATTATATGTTGTATATTGAGCTTGTTGTTAGATATTATGCATTGTGTTTTAGCTTGTATCAATTATTGTGAGAGTTTTATATTGTTTTATATTGTTTTATATTGTGCTCATGTTCTTAGTTGTATATTAATGGAGTGTATGTTTCATGTTGGTTATGTTGTATGGAGTTGATTGTATATGTTGTTTGTACATTAAGTTAGCTGTATATGTTGTAAATGATGTAAGAAGCATGGTGTAATTGTAAAATGGTTGTTGTATGTATAATTTGTAAATAGATTGCATGATTTAATTTAAATTGTAAATAATGTATAGCTAATATTCTTTTGGTGATTGTAGTATTTAATTGTGAATAAATGTAAATAGAAATGAATAAAACATAATAAAACTCCTGCACCAAATGTCTATAATAACTTCTGATCATTGAATCCTAGAGAGATGACCCGGACCTCTCTATATATTACTTTAGCGTTAAATAGGGGTTTGGTAATAAAATAAATAATTAATTTTGATGGGTGTAAGTGACAATAAATAAGGGAATAAAAGTAAATAAATAAAATTCCCAATAAAACACTCACATCACCATGCCTTGCAGGCACGACCCCAAACTGGTGTTATTCTGTGTTGAAGGCACGACCGTGCCTGGTAGGCACGACCACTGATGGTTCCTTCTGTGTTTGGGGCATGACCGTGCTTGGTAGGCACGACCTAGAGCTGTCTTCAATCTCTAGGAGGGACACGGTCGTGCCTCCTGGTGTGGCTTGGTCGTGTCTAGCTTGAAAATGTGAGGCACGACTGTGACTAGCTTGGCACGGTTGTGTTTTACTTTGTTGTTTCTTTTCCTCTATTTCCTCTTGTTTGCGAGTAAGAGACCCGCCCGTGATGACGAGCACGACCAGCACGAGTCTCTTTTCACCACTTCTTGTTCTACCATCAAATATGCATCATTTTAGCTTTGAATCACATCCTATCAATCAAAAATATACGAAGAACAGATCTCCGAGCAAAAAAGTAGAAACATATAATAATAAAGGAATAAGGTGTGATAAAGTAGATCATATGCAATGAATTACAATTAGATGAGCGTTAAACAAGGTTAAAAATCATATATAACCTACGCTCATCACTCACCGATGACCCCTCGCTTGCGCTTAGCCGGTACGGCCAGTACCTCTACGACGACCTTCTCCTCTTCTCCCGCCTTCGTCCGATTACCTGCCTCTGCTTCGCCAACTACATGGAAGAAGATCAGTGATCCTAAAGCATAGAGATCCGATTTCTCCCAAATAGAGAGGAAAGAATCAGAGGTAAGGGTTCTTGATTCGATTAGTTCTTGTTCAATAACAAATTTGATAGGTTGTTTTGGGAGTTTTGAGTGATTTCGATTGAGATGGATCTTGTTCGATCAGAATTCTAGATTTCTGTTCAATTGGGTTTCCATGTGGTTGATCTGAGTGTTATGGCTTGGTTAGGATGGTGTTGTCTGTTTGGAAATTGATGGAACAAGTGGTTAATGTATTTTATAGGTTAGGTTGGGTTGGATCTGTGGAATTCTAATTGATCCTTAGCATGAGTTTAATTGGATTATGGATTTAATTGGACTTGGTTGGGTTAATCCGGCCGAGTTATGTCAAGTGGATTTGATTTGGTTAATTTGGTGGCTATTGAGTTTTGATGGAATTGGGATGATCGGTTCCAATCTATCTTGTATGTTGAATCGGTCAAATTGGATTGATCGGTTGATTAGGGTTTATTTCGAGTTGTTGGGGGATTTTATGGGTTTAGGTTAAATCTAGTTGAGGCTAGGTGTGGAATTGTGTAGGAGGTTTATGTTGTTGTAAAATTTAATATATTACTATACTTAGTGGGTGTTGTGTGTTATAAATTACAGGACATTGACCCTGTTTTATATATATATACGAAGAATTTTATTAGGAGTTCTTCGTATTTCGATATGTGTCATATCAGGTGGGTATCCTGTACTTAGTCAATATAGGTCTTTTCGTAATGCATAATTATCCTGTTGCTATCCTTATTGCATTCGTTGCTTAATTCGTTACTTGATACTTACTGTTAACCTTGAATATGATCTTGTTGCTATCAATACAGTCTCCTTATTTATTGTTTATCTGTGCGGACTTATTATGATTGATTGATGTGGAGCATATCTTGGTAGATGTAGTAGTTATCTGTTGAACTGTGTAACATAGCATCATAATATGTTGTTGTTGTTGACTCTCACTGCCTGTGTGAGAGAGAGCATTATCACACTGCCTGTGTGGGTGCGACGCACTAGGACTAGCTAGATAGCTCTCTTGGAATACTGCCCCTCCCCCTCGCGTGTAGCTGATCTATTGTTGGAGTGGGTGGTTCTTGTTGTGCACCCCAGTTCACTACACAGTGTGGGTGTCTGAGGATGTTGAATACAGACAGTGATATTTTCTCCACTTCCCACTCACGTGTAGTGGTCTATTATGGAGTGTGTGCAGTAGTCCTATTTGGCGCCCTAGCTCACTGCCTGTGTGAGTGTCTGGGGGTGGCGAGTCAACAGTGACCATGCATATTGCTATTGATGTGTGTTACATGTGTGCATGTATTTGTTGGTAGTTGTTACTGTATTTATGGTTGTTGCACTTGTATGTTATATGATTGTTGCATTTGTGTGACATGACATACATTATTCTCATATTGTATGATACCTGTTATTTGTACATAGTATATTGACCTTGTTCATTTGTATCATATGGAGACTGTATATCATGTTGATTCCCTATATGTATATTTATGTTGTGCACTTCTACCTAGTACCCACTGAGTATTTTATATACTCACCACCCAGATCCTGGGGTTCCATTTATTTCTCCTCAGGTAGCAGATAAGGATATTATATTGAAGCTTAGAGTTCTGCCGGACTGCCCCCATCTCACAACAAGAGGAGTTGTTGGTTTCTTTGTGTGGTTTTTGGTTTGTTTTTTCGATGTGTGATTGTGGAGTTTTATGTGTATTTGCGCCGTTTTGTGATTTTAGTCTTGTGATGTCTATGTTTTGACTTCATGGTGGAGTTGTTGTTTGATGTTGTTGTGAGCACTATCGATGTGCTTTGAGGTTTTCGTTGTTACATAGTTGATGCACGTGTTGTATATGTGGTTGTGGCCATGTGGGTCCTTATGTATGTAGTTTAGCCTTGTTGAATACATATGTTGTATTGTAGAGCGGCCTTGTGGGCATGTATGTTAATATGTATTCAGGAAATGTTGAATTGTTACAGGGGAGATGCTGACGAAAATTTTCAGACAGCCATCTCTTGCGACGTGACACATAATAACTCTATCCAATTCAAAAATAATATGAAAGTCATGCTTGCTCAGAAGTGATCCAGATATTATATTCTTTATAATTTTTGAAACATACAACACATTTTTCAAAGTTAGCTCCTTGTCCACCACTTTTGCCTCGGCCATTGATGTCTAAGTTTGTTGAGTTCCCCATGAATAGCTTTTTCTCATCTTTGACTTCTTCAAAGTTATGGAGAAGGTCCTTGTGGTATCACACATGTTTGGTGGCATCGACATCGATTCACAGTTGTTGTGGGTTTGAGCCTATCAAGTTCACTTCGAAGACCATGACATGGAGATCCATGTCTAGTCTCTCGTTCAGGTTGACCTCTTTCTTCTTCTTCGACTTTTTGCATTTCAATGATTTGTGACCAACTGGGTCATAGTTGAAGCACTTCCTAGATAATTTTTTCTTGCTTACACCTACTCTGGCTCCCACTTTGGAACATTTTGGATTCTTCCATTTTGCATTTTAACCGTACTCGATCACATTGGCTTTAATAGTTGCTAAAGTGAACATCTTTCTATTGGAGCTCCAGTTGTCTTCCTCGATTTGGAGTCTAACAATAAGTTCCTCGATATTCAAATCCTTCCACTTGTGCTTCAAGTAGTTCTTGAAATCCTTCCATTCGAGTGACAGCTTCTTAATGATAGTGGGTACTTCGATGGTTTCATTCAACACCATGTATTCTGAGTGAATCTTGTGCAGATTCACTTGAAGGTCATGGAATTGACCCATAACAAAATTTTTGGTCCCCTCATCCTCTCTCTTATATTTTTGATTTAGGAACTTTCACAGTTCCTTAGTCGTTCTCTTCATGTTGTACACAATATACAACGAGTCAACAAAGTAGTTAAGAATGTGGTTTCAACAAAGGAACTCTAAATGGTTTCATTCTTCTACTATGTTGATGGTTTGGACATCAATAGCATCTTTAGCCGACTTGGGAGGTTCCTTCGTCAAGAATCGGGCTAGAATTAACATGGTTGGGTAAAAAAGCATCTTCTACTACCACCACTTGAAGCTCAACCCAATGAACTTTTCTAGCTTCTTCCCATGATTGATTGGAATCTTTTTAATCACTACGAAGGGGGTCATCACATGTTGAGCATCTAACGTGTGGTAATCGCAAGTGAATGATCGTCATTTAATAGTAAAATTATCATTCTCAGGGATTGTGAAGTTGAGTACTAGTTTATGAGAAGTAAGAGGCTATCTAGACAAATCAAAATTGGAAGAATTATTGTGAAAGCAATTGTACTAAGAAAACAGAATTAAAAGACAGGGAGAAAACTAGTTCATTGTGGTAATTCGAGGACTTTGGTTTCACCACGACGATTATTGATAACGTAGTTGGTAATATCCCTCAATGTCAATTAAGTTTGAAGGTGGTCTATCCTAAGGTATCTGATGCTCTTTTTGAGAATTCATCAATGTATTTACCCTAACACGACCCCTACTTCTGTGGTAGCCAAACGAGTATAAACCCTTTACGCTCTGTGATAGTCAACGGTATTCTCGAGAGAGTTTGAATTACTTTCATTAACAATCCTTCAAGTCTAGTTATTATAGGTCCATGATTGAAGTTCACCTTTTGATTCTTCCTCTCACCCTAAGATCTATGCTAATGTCTATTAGATCATATTAACACATTATGCATACTAACAACTAAATCAAGGATGAACACATCATATGATAAAAGAGTTGAATAGCAACATACAATTATCAAATCAATGTCGGGTTACTTCCTAATCCTAGAATTTAGGAGACTACTTTATTACGATGGAGAAACAAGCCAAAGACATGATCAAAAGTTGACTACAACTCAAAACAAAGAGAAGTGCAAAAAAAACTTAGTTTGTAGATGTTGATGACACTTAGGATGATCTCCACGTGCTCCTTGACGATCGAAATCTCTCACTCCTTGGATCTCTTAGAAGATGGCTTTCTTTTGGGATCTCCTATCATGAGAACCCCACGATGGGGCTTTTCTTCCGAGAACCCCTCGATCCTTGAGATGACACCCTTTGGTTCCTTTTATAGATTCTAAAAGTTACCAAAACATAACAAAATTTCTTTTTTTCCAGTGGGGGCCTCATCATCAAACCCTAGCCCACCACGGTAGTGGTGGCTACCATAACCTAACCGTGGTGGGCTATGGACATCTCCTCGCCAACGATCAGAAGGAAACATATGCGTAGGTCGTGCTCACACACGAGTAACTTGGATTTAGGTAATTTGGGTCCTAGATTTGCACCCCCATGTAGACTCATGCGTAAGAGAGAGTCTCTTCCCATATATGTTCACAATTTCAAGTGTTGTGATTCATTATAAACCAACTTTTAAGCTACTCAACTCTTAATATGGAACTAATATCCCATTCACAATAAGTTTCTTCCATCCACCACTTTTTTCATTCATATTTTTCAAGCACTCACCCACTAGCAAGGTAGACACAACATCATACAAGATGTTACATGCATAAAAACAAAAACCAAAATATAATATTCTCTACAATCTCTTGTGGGTCTTATTATTGGTGTAGGGAGTAATAGATAATTGAACTAATATTTTAATCATGACAAGGGTTCAAGTTATGGTTATATGGTAAACTAACAAGATGAGTTGAGTGTGTAGGTAGCACAAGGAAAGTCCTAGTTGAGGCTGAGCAAGGAAGTCCTAGTCTGTTAGGTGACAAGGAAATCCTAGTCAGGTCCACTGGGTAGGAAAATTTGACAGATCAGAGTATCAGGCAGGAAGTCTAGGCGGGTCAATGGACTAAACGTCTAGCGAATTGATGGGTCAACGAGGACCGACATCGGAGGGAAGTCCTTGGGTCGAGGATTGGACGTTGAGCAAAAGTCAAACTAGGTTAAAAAAAATCAGATGGTTGGCAAAAGGTAAACTCTCATGGAGAAGAGTAGGTGAGGACGCGTTCCCTTAGAATTGTAGGTGTTGGTCTGACCTATGATTTTACTAGAAATCTAAAAGTCAAGACCAGATAGTTGTAAAACTGTTTAATTTCTTGTAATATGTATTATGCTAACTCTGTGATATAGGAAATTAAGGGGCCGAAACTTTAGATTCTGAGCGCCCTTATGGATCTGAGCGATCAGACGGTCTAAGTGCCCAAAAGAGATCTTTTCAAACTAGTGAGGCAGATGAGGTGGCAAGTTAAGAGTGGCTGGAGACACCTCAACTTCCAAGCATTCAGAGAAGGATAAGGCATGACGGAATCAAAGCTGATATGGCAACCTCCACGTCAGCATTTCAGGCACTTGGAGAAGTTAAGTCAGCATCGAGAGTGGATCGATGAGCCAACATGGACGCACTTGAAAGTAGTTCCAGGTCCGGGGATTAGTCAATAAAAGAAGTTATGAGGGGGAACCCTAACATCCATTCATACACAGTCCACGACAATCTACACACGAATGACGCTCCCGAGACGTTGTTGCGACGCTGGAACGCTACATTGACAATTGTACGACCTTGTTAACTCTTCTTGTCGGTAACTTTGATTTTTGTTTTCGTCTATTCTGTACTGAAATTACTAGGACAGTAAAGTGTTACTGATCCTACATCCTTTGTAAAGGCGAGACTCTTTCTCATAAGAAAGAGTTTAATAGTGAATTGCTCAATATAAGCGATCAAGAACTGTGGGCCTTGGAGTAGCAGTGAGTGATTATGAACCAAGTAAAAACAAATGTGTATTTACTTGTGTTTGACAAAATCTTCTGCTATACTTTGATATTTGAATTATGAATTTTTTAAATATTTGAAAAAGAGACAAGGGCTATTCACCCCCTCTAGCGTCCACTTCGATCCTACAATCGGTATGAGAGCAAGGGAGGCTCGAAATTAGTGCAACCACTAATCGAGCTAATTTTTTTATCGCTTTAATTTTTTTTCAAATTTTAGATTGTTCCCACACTACTAATCCAAGATCAAGTCTTGGAATAATTATTTTATTTATTTTTGTGCAAGATTTTTGAGATGGCCCATCAGGAAGGATACAACACCTTTAGACCTCCCCTATTCTCTGGAGAGGACTTCATTTACTAGAAGGGTAAAATGGAATACCACTTGAAGACTCAATGGACATGTGGATAATCGTATAAACTGACTTCATGATAGCAACCGCAATTATACGGCGGTTGTCAAGTAATAAAAAGATCGAATCCACAGGGACTGTTGATAGCTATAGTGATGTCACAAGGCTAGTTGTCTAGACTCTAAAGGAAGCGAAAAGGTTGAGGATTGTGGGTATGGTAGGGAGAGATTGATTAGCTTGGGAATTTATGGGATGAGATGGATAAGTCTAGGATTTCAGATTCATATCAATGCTAGGTAATGTTCCTAATCCATGTTTACTCCCTCACTCTCCATGTTTACCACTTTGTAGGGATGCTAACTAAGATACCAACTTGACCTCGTCAGGCTACGTTGGCATTTGACCTTGAAGTCCTATGTGGTGGTCCTCCAGTAAAGGTGACGGCAGAAAGTCCGGTTAAAGGTTCACCCTCTGTCACAGGGCACCCCGGTCATATGATCCAAACGTCATACCCTCTGTCACCGAGTACCCCTATTAGGGTACTGACTCTGAGGTACAGATGTTGTCTGATATAGTGAGAAGGCATGCTATATGAAGTCGGTGCTGCGAGTGGCTGTTGCTGCATCGAAATCGCCGCATAACAGATCTCTAGCTGAGGAGCTACTGGTAATACTATATACTCTTTCCCCTGTATCTGATACATCTGTCCTGAAGATGATAGAGATCACTGCTGCTGAGGTGCTCTATATCTCACTGGTACCCTCTGGTTGTCGCGGTTGTGTGGATCGTCCTCTAGAAGTGGAAGTATCCGTGAGCTCCAGCTGAGCTCTCCGAGTGCAATCACCGATCATATGACCAAGTTGTTTACAATAATAGCAAACAACCTGATCGGATGGACAATCTGCAACCTGGTGACTACCAGATCCACAACGATAACACTTCTTCTCCATAATCTCCTTCCGCTGAAACCCACTTGAAGATCCGGCGGGTCATTT
>NW_027433658.1:0-7405 GCF_044706935.1 Curcuma longa
TCAGATTAATTAATACTGAGCTGGAAATGAAGAAAATACAGTCACTCGATGCTAACTGATTCATTTTCTCTGCATTAAATAAAAATAATGTCAAAGCAATATTATATTATCCAAATGAAAAAGACAAGTCAAGCCTTCAGCTGTCGGTAGTCTCTTCCCCATAGGAAAACCAAAATATATTGATGGGTATACGGCAAACTTTTAGCTTGCAAGTTGCAGGCCAGTTGCAATTAATGCTGGTATTAAAAATCAAATCACTTGACCTGTACAGAAATTATAAATATGAAGATTATTCCAAAATTGAAAATTATGTGAATAACTACAAGTTGGTACCCTCAATATAATTTTCAATTGCTACACGCTGTCTCGGTGTTCAACTCGAGGGCGAAAGTTCAACAAGGTTGCTATCGCTGGTCTGTTAGGTCATAGAGGGCTGGCGTTGGAAAAGAGTTGGAAAAGTAGATATATTATTGCAAAAGACAAAAGTTAGGATGGATCATCAAGCATAAAATAATCTCCAAATTTGAATAAAACAAATTAACAAGTACTTTTGCTAATTTGCTTCAATCAAGTGAATAGAACTTGACATAACTTGACCTTGAGAAAAGTGGGGAGGAGATGCCGTGCTAATAAAGGAATTGTAATAGGGATTAATAGAACATTAATGATATATTTGATGTAGTATATCTCGTGAAAATGTATCTATAAACTTTGCCGTTTATTTTTCTCCTTGAGTCCACATCCTTACAATCGGATTCCTTTTACAATCATCAGATGTCCGATCAATTATGATTCATTTGAATTTACTCTTGTATATCAAGTGTCTGATCAACGATGATCCACTTGAACTTCTCCGCTATCAAATATCTAGTCAATTTTGACATATTTGACTTTTCTCTTCACCATCAAATATTTAATCAATCTTAATCTACTTTAACTCTTCTACACTGTCAAATATCCGAAAGATCTTAACCTACTTGATTCTTCCTTTAATTATCATCTTAATCAAATACCATATTAATCAATATTTACCATATTAGTCAAACTCTATCATATTTGTTAAATATCGAAACTCTCCAATTCGAATTAACTTGAACTTATTCAACTTGATCAACCTTGATCGAGGTCGATTACACCAACAAAATAATCTATAAAAAAATTAGTAAATTCAAGATTTTTACCTTCGTAGGACCTTTATCATCTTGGCATTATCTATGCATTATCATCTTGGCTTGCCTCGCAAATGATTCATCCGATCCTCTGGTACGACCTAGGAGCTTTATCCTATTTTTTTTACCAAAAAAGTTTTATTTTATTATTTTTTGTTTTACAGCTCTCCCATTTCAAACTGTGAATAATCAAAACTGTGGTTTCATCTCAATTCTCATAATAAGCTAACAAATCTTTTCGTCTAGTTTACTTTCATAATTTCTCATATGGCAATTGGGCAGTTATATTTAATTCATGTGTAATTTTTTATGCATGATTGTTCTAAACTTAACTTGGTGTTGCTTTAGTCTCATTTTGTCAAATATCTTAATATAGCTACTACGAAGAACTTAAATATAAATAAGTTGGTGAAATGCATCATAGTGTTGTGTCGTGTTGGAGTTCGATATTTCTATGGTCGAACGATCCTTCGTACAACAAACAGCTAACCATTTACTAACTCTTCTTGCCTTTGTCGGGTATTCAAGATAGAATATCTAACCCACTTGGACCGCAAAAATGAAAAGTTCAAACTTGTTAAACTTTTTGTTTGCATTAACCTCAACTATATTATAGTTTGAGTGTATTTTGGTTCCTATTCTAGGAGTCATATCATACCAAGAATATTTGGATAACATACACATTTTTATGAGTAAGGCAGGATATTCAATCTCAATGATTTCTTCAAGTCTCCCGTAATAATCAAACTCTGAATTATTATTGTTGATAGATCCTTTTACGTCAACACCAAACTTAAAGGTTAGTCTTTATGAATCCCGTCGTGCCCTGTGAAATTTAAAACCATTAACGTAGTAACCAAAATATACTTGTATCTTACAGAGGGGTTCAGATGCAAGATTGATTGTCCTTCCATCTTCCACATTTGATATTCTATGATCGTTCATCTATAATAGTAAATATGATATAAATTAAATCAAATTTGATACTGATGTATAAAAAATTATTTATTCGAGTACCAACGTTGGGGAGTATAATGGATCAACTGACCTTGAAGATCATTTGGGTCAATTCAAAAATAATGTGATGTTACATCATTACACGGATGATGTCAAGTGTAGGGTCTTCTTAACGACTTTATTCGACTCTGCTCAGCGATCACTCGATCAATTGTTATCCTCGATGATCCACACCTTCGCTGATTTCAAGGTCATTTTTCTATAATATTTTGTTAGCAGCAAACGATATCATAAAATGTCCTTCAACCTATTTGTCCTGAAACAAACAGCTATGGAATGTTTGAGGGATTACATCCATCGACTCAAAAAGATGTCCATGGATGTGTCTTCCGCCACCTCGGATGTACTCATCGTCACTTTCTCTCAAGGACTGTAAGACGGAGACATCTTCTGATCCCTAGTGATGGATCCCCCGGTGACTTTCGACCTCCTTCTAGTTCACGCTCAGAAACATATCAACGTGGAAGAAGCTCAGGCTGCAAGAAGGAAAAAAGTCTTAGTGTTGGTAACTGTGCCTACCTGACCTGAGCGAAAGGTCCCCCATTCGCCTATTTGACACAAGGAAGCAATCCATCATCAATATGCTCAGGTTCTAGCTAGGATGTGAACAATACAAGTTGTGGAGGCTGCCCCGATTCTCGACTCGGCACCATACAGGTCGAACAAAGGGAAGCGATATTATATCTTCCATTGCTCTCATGGACACTTAACCCATGAGACAATATGCACATGAGATCTGTCAGATAACAAAAGAATGTCTGCCCGCTTGGAGATCACCCATGCGACCAACCCAACAGTCGCCTATTCGCGACCCTCAGGGTAGGAATGCGGAGCCTCGAATCAACACTCGAGGAGAGTCACCGCGTCGAAAAATTCGTAAGCAAAGGGATACACCTCCCCAAAGAAGATCCCGATCTAGAGAGCTAGCTTGACATCACCCTATCGTGAATGCTTATAATATCAGAGGAGAGCCTCCGCGTTGAGGAGACATTAATATGATAGCGGGAGGTTCAACTGATGAAGATTCATACTGAGCCCGAAAGATTCATACACGAAAGCATGAAAGTCATGGTATTTGCACCAAATTTATGGTGGAGTCGAGAACTTCTATCAGTTTTGGCCCCCTCGATCTAGAGGGGGTCAACATACCCCATGATGATACATTAATAATACGGACTGTCATCGCCAACTATAACATCACCAGAGTATTCATCGACACTGGAAGCTCTGTGAATGTATTTTTCAAAACAACGTTTAATCAAATGCAGATAGATCGACATAAGTTATGACCTAACTCAATAGCGTTGTTTGGATTCACAGGGCATAAAGTCGAATCACTGAGAAAAATTAGCCTCTCGATATCTTTGGGAGAAGAATCCTCTCGGCGAACCCATACTGTGGTTTTTACCATAGTCAACACGCCATATGGCTACAATGTTATCCTTAGATGACCTGCATTAAGATCTTTCCTAGCAGTGGTCTCCACATATCACCAAAAGATGAAATTCTCCATAGGTGACCAAGTGGGTGAAGTCAAAGGTGATCAGGCAACTCCAGAAAGTGCTATGTGGAAGTGGTATGAGTTGATTCTCGGAAGAATCGTAAAACTCATAAGATGGGGTGCATCTCCTTCACGATGCCCCTTCAACTCGACCAACTGGAGAGCACAAAGATGTGGCGATAGTACTTGAACACCCGAATCAGACAACACTGATTGTGACTAACTTGGTTCTCGAGCTAAAGCAAAAGATAATCGTCTGTCTATCTCGCAATCAAGATGGCTTTGCCTAGTCAGTTAGAGATGTCAGAGAGTCTCACCTACTATCATGGAGCATCTACTCAACATTTGCTTGGAAGTCTAGCCTGTTCAGTAAAGGAAACGATATTTTAGACCCTAAATAGACAAGATCATCAGAGTTAAAATCACCAAACTGCTAGAAGCTTGTCATCTTCGAGAGGTCCAATTCCCAACTTGATTGGCAAATGTAGTAGTCATCCCATAGTACAAAGGCAAATAGAGAGTCTATGTGGACTTTAAGGACCTCAACAAGGCCTGTTTAAAGGACTGCTATTCTCTACCCGTATCGATCAACTAATGAATTTGACTTCAGGTTGTGAATTCATCTGCATGCTGGATATCTATTAAGGCTATCACCAAATTCCTTTGGTAGTGGAAGATTAAGAGAATGTTAGTTTTATCACCTTTGACAGAAATTTTTATTATACTGTCATGCCCTTCGGATTAAAAAAATACAGGGGCTACCTATCAACGACTAATGGACTGGGTGTTCAAGCAACAATCAAGCAGAAATGTGGAAGTATATATGGATGACATCTTGATCACGAGCATCTAAGCCGGACGTCAAAAACTTAATCGATGACATTGAGGAGACATGTGGTACTCTACGTCCATATGATCTCAAATTGAACCTCAACAAATGCATGTTCATAGTCAAAAGTAGGTGCTTCCTTGGGTACATTGTGATTGAGCGGAGAATTGAGGCTAATCTCGAAAAGGTACAAGCATTACTTGACATTCCTTCTCCCCAGAGTCATAAGGAGATGCAAATACTCGTAGGTCAGATCACAGCGCTCTCCCGATTCTTCTCTCAATTTGCCGACAAAAGCCTACCATTCTTCAAAATCCTTTGGAAGTTAGCACGATTTGAGTGAAATGAAAAGTACGAACAAGCTTTTGCAGAACTCAAATCTTATTTGATGCAGTTGCCTCTTCTGTCAAAGCCTCTCACGGGAGAAACTTTATGACTCTACCTAGCCGCCACTGAAGGAGCTATCAGTGCTATTATACTTTTACAAGAGGGTAGTATACTTTTACAAGAGCTAGCTGAAGGAGCTAGCTATCAGTTGCCTCTTTTGTCTAAGCTCCTTGTGTACTTCGCTAGTCATCTCTTGAAGAATGCAGAAAATAGATATCCCACTTTTGAGAAATTGGCTTTAACATTAGTCAACATTGCTCACAAATTGTGCTCTTATTTCCTGTCGCATCCTATCACGGTGCTCACCAACACTGCTTTGGGTCGAGCATTAACTAAGTGTGAGAGCTCTGGGTGACTCATCAAATGGACGACAGAGCTCAGCGAGTATGACATCCAGTAATAATCTCGGACAACATCAAGGCACAAGCATGATCTGAATTCTTGACTGAGACTCCTGTTATATTTGAGAGGTCTCCTAAGGCAAATCGCCTTATGGTTGTACTATTTATTAGATAAATAAAAATTCACTATTTGAGTGCACATTCTCTATGTGTTTGATTGGATCTTAAACTTATTTACTGAGTGCCCGTAATAAAATTCATAGTATGAGAGAATTTGTGATTGCACAACTTGTGAGCATCTCTACATGTGCAATTACAAATGTATTAAAATTACCCAGTCGATGAATTGATGAGCACGGGCGTCATCGATTCTCGTTGAGACTAACACGTTTTAAACTCCTTGTCAAGCAGTTGTTCTCACTGGCTGGAGACATTGGATATTCAGAATTAAACGTGGATGCTAGTTAAAGATAATTAGTTCATTGGAGTGACCTGCCGTAAGATTTTATATGGTTTTATATATATGTTAATAAAGATCTCAATGCAGCTTAAGTGTAAGTTCCCTTTGACTTACGGTATTCAAGTTACATTGGTCATAGAGATTTATACTTTGATATCTAAGCAAATATCTTCAAGGAGATGTAATCCGGGATGATTAGGTATAAGTCGAAGTGTCTAAAGGTGTTTAAATAGCCCATAGAGGATTCACTGCTCTTTATAAAAATAGACGTATACCCTGCGACTATTTGTTAAGATTGCTACTGAAAGTCTTTGACTAAAACACTACATGTTAAAAGTATGATACTTTTGGACACATGTACGAGTAATTTAAATGTGCAAGAGAAAAAATTAAACATAGGCTAGGTGTGACGTAGTCAGCCTAGTTAGGACTGACATATATGGACCATGTCCTGAACTAAGCGGGTATAAGACGATGAAAGAAATGAGACACATTTCATTATAGTTGCTGAAGGATTTAGAAATGTTTTAGAATCAATCGTTGATTTTTTGGTCAATTGGAGATCATGATGTACTACTAGGTGCCACTCATGATCGTTCTGTAATTAATGGTTAATTACGGACGACCAACGTAACTGGGAACCTATTGGGTCACACGCACTATAAGTTCTCTGAAGGACTTAAAACGAGTTGAGAGAAATAAAATTTGGTTGGACCAGACAAAGGATAAAATGATAGAACTCGTCTTACGAAGATGAAATTAACCAACTTAGGTTTGGTTCATGATGGAAGATATTTTGATAAAATAGAAGAGATGAGGGGCTTCGTCTTGTGAAGACGAAATGAACAAAACTGGTTTGGATCAAATTGGAGGTCGTTTGATTATTGAACCAAGCGATTTAGTTTTGAACCAACTTGAATCCAGTTCGCTACAGTAAATCCTAAATCCGATCCGGTTTGGTTTATTTTCTTCTCCCGATTCTTCCTTCCGCTAGACCATCATCGCTTGCACGCGTACACGAGAAGAAACCTTCTCGCGATGGACCGATTTTGTCTGCTTCTTGCCACCCATATCCTCTGGTGAGAAGGTCAGAGGAGCGTGGTATATGATCCTCCCCGAGTCGCATGCATGGTGAACCAACCGAGAAACCCTAGCAGAGCCACCTCCTTCACTAACCGTGTGGGAGAGAAGAACGGAGAATTCCGCCGCCAATCCTTGGTTTTTTCTCAGTGAAGGGAGAGCAACCGCCCTATCTCCTCCACCGCCACTTCCTCCAGCGCCAACCATCTCGCGACTCTGCTTCTCTGAGAGGGCAATCGTTGCTTCCTCCTTCACGAGCAACCCCTTGATCGCGCGCGACGGTGAGATCATGCCAGCGCCGACTAGCATCCTGATCACGTGGCGGTCTGCCTGATCTCCCGAACCCCGTGACCACACCTGAGAGCCGCCCTTCTTCGCGACCATCTTCTCCCTGAAGTAGAGCAAACTGGTTGCCATCCTTGGATTCCCGACGGTGCGATGTAGGCCTCTCTTCTCAAGGGTGAGGCGACCATTCCCGAGCGTCGTCTACTGGTGGAGAACAGAGGGCTCTTGCCACGGGTCCTGCTGTGCGTCCTATCGCGCACCGTTCGTCGATGGAGAACAGAAGTGTCTTGTCGCACGTCGTCCGCCGGTAAGAATGGAGAAGCCAGCGCCGCCTTC
>NW_027433659.1:0-7271 GCF_044706935.1 Curcuma longa
ATTTAAAAAGCACTCAAAAATGACTAACCCTAAACAATTTCTACGAAAACTAACCAAATAAATTTACTATATTTATTTTTGGCCCGTTAATAAATATTCGAAAATTATGAGTGTATCTCATATAACTCAAAACTCTCTCTTTGGTGGGTCGCTTTGTTAGTTGAAGCGAAGCGTATATAATCCGGTTACTGCGGGTAAGGAATTGACTTAAGGGACGAGCGAAGCGACGTGTGACTAGTAGATCTTTCGTAGTTTTGAATAGAACTACTTTTTTTTGCAGGCACTCTACCATCCCTCGGGCCTCTCGCTACTTATACTTATAATAAGTAATTTAGCCTCTCGTTAGCTACCGTGAATGGACTTGCATACCGTAGTTGTGCCTGCAAAAGTAGTAGTTCCTAAAATATATACAATTGTATAAATTGCTACGCAATTGTAGCCAAATATATATACAGGGCCGATGGCCATGAACTATTCAAAACTACGAAAGATCTTTATGGGCGTTCATAAGCTAAGCTTCTTTTTAAAAATAAAAAAACGATTTTTGAGGCAATTTTAAAATACATGTATTTCGACGAAAATGACTTCTATGAAAATGACTTCTATATTGGCAGATAATAATACTGCTGAGTCGACGACTTCAATTTAAGCTAAACTAGGCCTGTATATATATTTGGGAAAATGACTTGTATATAGGGCTGATAACGTAGGGTTCGGGTAGGCTTCTTCGGCATCGGATTAGTCTACAATAGCCTTTGGGGCTATTTACGTAAATTACTATATTTTTGGCCCTAAAATAAAGAAAAATAGTCCGCCGGGATTCAACCTATCAGAAGGGAGAAAGTCTCCCTCATTATAGCTTGGATTTCCGGCTCACCTGGCGTTCCGTCTCACCTCAAGCTCAAGGGAACTAATTGAACTAACCGGAAGCGAACTAATTGAAACACAACCCAAGGTAAGGTAAGGGAAGCGAAGAGGCATTTTATCTTAACCCTAAAGAGGGAATCTGACTCACCGCGTAGTGGGGGAAGCGAATGATAATGAGCTTAGTGCCTCCGGACATATGATCTTACGGACATGCGAGTTAAAAAAGTACTCCGCTCCGGACTCTTCTTTTCTTATTGCCATTCACTACTCTTGCTTATTCATAGCCATTCACTCTTTTCTTACCATGAACGAGCTTGGGCTCCCCGACCGTTAGGACGATGAGTGCTCTTGCCTCCCTATCGGTCTGGAATCCTATCCGCAACTTGATGTTTCCAGCTTAAGAATGTGTAGCTAACGGCAAATTGCCCGGAGAAGGGAGAATCTCTTTCTTCCCTTGGTTTCAGAGATCCGGAGTACTTTCACACTTCCAATCGAGAGCGTTCGGGATGCACTTAAGACTTTCATTGTGTTGCTGGGTTGTCTTATTATATATTATATGTACTAACCTTCCCTTATGGGTAAGAACCAAACCGGAAGAAAGACCTCGCTTCCCTTCCCTATCCTGAACCCCGGTGGACCTTGGGTTAATTCCCTTCCCGAAGGTTAGGATTGATAGAAATATGACCTTCCGTCCGGACCTCCCCAATAGGTTAGTTCCCTGAGCCTCTTCCCTTTAGCTTACAGTCGTAATGGGTTGGGTTATCCAGTTGGCTTCGCATCCCTAAGGTTGGGTTCAATCTCGGTCGGAAAGCCAGACAAGAGCAGCAACGGAAAGCAAGTCCCTATTGCACTGGCACCAGCGGATACTTTACTTCACTTTGCTGCTCTTGAGCTTGAGCAAAGGTTCGGTTTGGAGAATATAATATGTTTCTTCCCTAAGGTCTCGTGCCTAAACCATTCCCTTCGGTTGTCATTGACTCTTGACCCTCCGGTCCTGAAAGATACAGATTCTTAAACCAGAACTCGGGCAAGGGAAGAGAAAGAGTCTCCGGACTTCCGGCCCCTAAAGGGAAGTCTTAGTAACTAATTTCCCCAACCTATCCTAACCTCAGGGAAGGGACGAGCTGACTCGACTTAAAGGAGTGGCTCCGAAGAGTCTGATTCACCCTTTCCTAAACCCATTGAAATGGCTTTCCTCAACTCCAATCCAAGGGAATAAAGTGCCTAGCTTGATCCAAGGCCCTAGCTTTCTCCCAGGGATGTCATTATTTGACTCTGATCTTCCCTTCGGTTAGTTCCCTTCGCGAACTTTCTTTCTTTCTTTCACTCCCGTACGAGTCTGTTGCTTAAGTTAGATCCTGTGAGTGAAGAGCTTCTTTTCCAAAATTTACTTTTATATTAGGCTCTTGTTCATGAATTTACTTTTATATTAGGCCAAGGGAAAGCATATTTCTTTATTTCGACAAAAGCAGCTCTCTAAAGCAAGAACGGTGAGCAGAAGAGCCGAACAGAGCTTGTTGACGAACCGGAGCTTGACGATCCAATCCCATCTGGTCGGGCTTTCTTATTAACTTAAGCAGATATACCCTTTCGCTCCTTAGTTAGCTCTATCTTTCCTCCTATTCAAGAGGTAGGGAATTTGATAAAACCGGAACTCTAGGGAGCTAACCATGAACTCTAGTTGAAGCCAACATAACCCTTCCGAAGGGAACCTAACCTTACCTTCCTTAACTCCGGTTAGTTCCATTCCCTATAGGTTCTATTTCCATAATTTACTTTTATATTAGGCCCTTCTGTTAGGTTCTATTAGCCCTTCCGGTTAGGTTCTATTTTATGCTTAAGACATGAGATGAGTCAAACTTCCCTTACCGCTCGTTCTATTTTAATTACCTGACCTTAGGGAATCAAATTACTACTCTTAACCCAAGGGAAGAATCATACATTAACCTAACCTTTCCGAAGGGAAGATCAGAGACTGGAAGTACATATCACATATTAATAGACTCTGACTTCGCTTCCGGCCTAATATAAAAGTAAATTAAGACAAGCCAAATAAATATAGTAAATTAATTGACTATAAGAGAAGAGAGAAAATGATAATAAGAGAAGAGATCAAATTCTAGTTGTAGAGAAATGCAGGCCTAATATAAAAGTAAATTAAGATATGTAGAAGAGAATAAATGCAGGAGTTCACTGGTTATATGCCATTCAGATAAATGCAGGCCTAATATAAAAGTAAATTCAAAATCTAGTAAATTACGCAAAGGAGATAAATAGCCCCAAGAAGATAAATAGCCCCTTTGGCGTAGACTAACTGTATATAATATAAGATAAGTACCTCGGCTACGCAGAGGCATATAAATAGCCAAAGGGGCTATTTACGACTAAGTAGACTAATCCGCCTGTATATAATATAAGTACCTCTGCTATGCCTCTTTGTGAGTCGAAAATAGACCCAAAGGCTATTTATATGCCCCAAAAATATAGTAAGTTGTGGCAGAGGTACTTATCTTATATTATATACAGTTAGTCTACGCCTTTGGGGCTATTTATCTCCTTAGCCTTTGGGGCTATTTACGACTAATCCAGTAGAAGAGAATAAATGCATTGGGTACAGCAATGGGAATTTATTGTATTAGAGAAAATGCAGGAGTGGGAATTTACTATATAAATTGAGAGATAATACTACGGGAGATAGAAGAGAGAGATTGATCAATATGCATCTCGAGAGCCAAAAACCTAGTAAGTAATTATGTCAATGGTACACCATTGACGTAATACCAGTAATTTGCTAGGGAATTTAGATTCTAGGTAGAGAAAATGCAGGAGATTCGGATTAGTCGTAAATAGCCCCAAAGGCTAAGGAGATAAATAGCCCCAAAGGCGTAGACTAACTGTATATAATATAAGATAAGTACCTCTGCCACAACTTACTATATTTTTGGGGCATATAAATAGCCTTTGGGTCTATTTTCGACTCACAAAGAGGCATAGCAGAGGTACTTATATTATATACAGGCGGATTAGAACTTAATATTATGAATGTAGGTAGGGTGGATTAGTCTACTTAAGGCTTAGTCGTAAATAGCCCCTTTGGCTAAGGAGATAAATAGCCCCAAGAAGATAAATAGCCCCGAGAAGATAAATTGCCCCTTTGGCGTAGACTAATCAGCCTGTATATAATATAAGATAAGTACCTCGGCTACGCAGAGGCATATAAATAGCCAAAGGGGCTATTTACGACTATGTAGACTAACTGTATATAATATAAGAGTTGTACCTCTGCTATGCAGAGCATATAAATAGCCTTTGGGGCTATTTACGACTAAGTAGAATAAACCATCTTACTAAAATAGAAATACCTCTGCTATGCAGAGAAGATAAATAGCCTTTGGGTCTATTTTCGACTCAAAGAGGCGTAGCAGAGGTACTTATCTTATATTATATACAGTTAGTCTACGCCTTTGGGGCTATTTATCTTCTCGGGGCTATTTATCTCCTTTGGGTATTAAGAATGGTAGAAGATAATAAAGAAAATGCAGGATCTTTCGTAGTTTTGAATCAGAAGAGAATAAATGCAGGAGTTCACTGGTTATATGCCATTCAGATAAATGCAGGCCTAATATAAAAGTAAATTCAAAATCTAGTAAATTACGCACTGGTCCAGTAGAAGAGAATAAATGCAGGCCTAATATAAAAGTAAATTCAAAATCTAGTAAATTACGCAAAGGAGATAAATAGCCCCAAGAAGATAAATAGCCCCTTTGGCGTAGACTAACTGTATATAATATAAGATAAGTACCTCTGCTACGCAGAGGCATATAAATAGCCAAAGGGGCTATTTACGACTAAGTAGACTAATTCGTCTTACTATAATATAAGTACCTCTGCTATGCAGAGTAGAGAAATAGCCAAAGGGGCTATTTACGACTAATCCAGTAGAAGAGAATAAAGGGTACAGCAATGGGAATTTATTGTATTAGAGAAATGCCCCAAAAATCTAGTAAATTAAAAATCTAGTAAATTACGCAATTTGGGTACAGCAATGGGTCCACAGGCGGAGATGATGAGAGTCATTCTATTAATAGGCGAGCCAGAGATAGGTTCTTCTTTCTTTCAGATTGAATTGAATTGATATGTGTATTTTTCCCTATTACCTAAATATAGTAGCATCCCCGACGATAAATATATAGTAAACTCCCGTTGGTCGCCTTCTCTGACAATAGGCCAAAACCAGATGAATAAACGCAATAAATGAGCAATTTAACTATAGTAGTAGTAGTTTGGAAATTGACTTTCTTTTAGGGAACTTATATTATATACAGGTGGCGCGTGCCAGATTAAGTAAGTTAGCTCAGCCATTCACTTAGTTATGGTAGGGCACGACAGAGCAACAGTCGTTGATGGTTTAAGCCTTCTATTCATTCCATTTGAGTTGTACACCCGTATTCAAAACTACGAAAGATCTACCCTCTTGCGGGCAAGAGTGATTCATGGCTTTGACAGCGTCAGGTCTTAACAATATAGTATATAAAGATCTAAGACTGAATGAAAGCAATAGAGGGAAGATCCCGGCAATAAATAAAGAACTCAACTGCAGACCCGAGGAAGGAATGCCATACCAGAGGAGTCAATAGAAGAGCAGTCAAGAGAATAAAGGGAAGGCTACAGAGGAGTCAAGAGTCAATCGAAGAGCAGTCAATAGAAGAAGAAGGGGGGTCGTCGAAAGCAGGAAGGAAAGGAGTAGGCTCCGGAATAGAGAAATCGAGAGAGTAGTAGTAATAGTAATTCAAGCTGATTGCTGCAAATGACAGAGATCTTTCTATACGAAATTAAATCATACAACAAAAGGGGCAACAACCCCAACTTAAATTCAAAACTACGAATGTCTCAATTCCAATTCAAATTTGGCTTTCAATTGGTGATTGAATTATTCTCTATTTTGTCTTAAGAATAGTAATAGAAAATGGTGTCAAAATGGCTCCTAAAATTAGGTGGTGTACCTATTTTAAATAAAGGGTGCTTAACCGTCGTTACTTGATGCCCTATGCCTAAGTGAGGTGTACCTAGTTTAATAAAGAAAGTATGCTTTTTTTATTAAACCTTAGTTGATGACCTATGCCGAACATCCCTCCCTCAAGCTAACTCCCCTAACTGAAACTCTAAACCCCGAACTCCAACTCTCAACCCCGTTTTTCATTTCCAGTAGCTCCTCTTTGGGAGTTAAAACACAAGGAACGTTTCCCCTATCTGGCTCTACTGTACCATCATCCCTCTATCTGGAATATTAGTCTACAGACCTGTCGAGGGGAAGTCGAGGAGAATAAACCTGATATAACTACTTTATCCGTAGTATTATATGGCCAGGACATTGATATCGTAAACCGTAACCCCAAACCCGTTTCTCTATCTGGCTCGCCGGTCCCCTAGTTTCAATAGTCCAAACATGATCAACTCTCCCGAAATCCCTACCCTTTCTGGTACTCGTATATTGTTTCATTCCTTTATTCCGAATTCTAAACTTCTGTGGGTACAGAAATAAATAGAACGAAATGACAGGTACATAGTTGAATTCTGGCATGGGGCTCAGGTAGAGAGTTGAATGAGATGGGGCCATGAAATAGAGCTAAATGCAAGATACATAAACCCAACAAATACAGAGGCCAGGAAAGAAAGCCCTTGCGCAGGTGCAGAAAGAGGAAGAGGGCGTCAATGGATTGAAGATGATGGCATTTCGAGTCGGGGCCCCTTTGACTTGTTGGGGTTGTGGTATGGGTTGGGCATTCCAGTATTGGGGAGTCCAGGATTGGGGAGTCCAGTATGTAGTATACCCGAACGGGTTAGCTTTAGATTCCCGGAGTGAGGCCATTGGGTATTCGAAGATTGACTTCGGGGATGAGGGAGTCTAAGATTGAGTATAGGTAGATAGGATTTCAGGGATTGGGTATTCGAGTAGAGATTCGATTGGGGATTAGAGGATTGGGTCTGTCCTTTCTGATTGGGTATTCCAGGATTGGGTCTGTCCTTTCTGGTTGTAGATGGGTTAGTTTGATCTTCTAGGAGGGATGGGTATGTCCTTTCAGGTTGTGCCCTCTAAAATGAATATAAATAAGTTCCTGCAGGGTACGATGACTTTGCTGAATTGGAGGTAGCTCTACCATCACCGGCACCGGGAATAGTGGGATTCCGGGATTCCAGTATTTGGGTATTACTGTCAGTAGTATACCCTTGAAGGTTTAGTTTAGGATAGGATTCCAGAGTTGTGGATTGAGTTGATGACCTTTGATCATTGCGATTTCTGGATTTTCTTTCCCCAAAAATCGAGTATTTACTATATTTGAAAGATCAAATACCTCTACCCTATTTCTATAGTAAATTCTCCTGGCATCAACCCATTCCCAACA
>NW_027433660.1:0-3128 GCF_044706935.1 Curcuma longa
AGAAATAGCCAAAGGGGCTATTTACGACTAAAGGAGATAAATAGCCCCAAAGGCGTAGACCAATCCGCCTTACTATAATATAAGTTCCTCTGCTATGCAGAGTAGATAAATAGCCTTTGGGGCTATTTACGACTAAGCCTAAAATAAATAGAAAGGAGATATTTACCTAAAATAAATAGAAAGGAGATATTTACCTAAAATAAATATAAATTCCCAAAAAAAGAATTTAATCAGGAAGTTCCCCCGCTACTCTATGCTTACCATGCCTAGCTCCACGCTAATGAAGTCACTTGGTCCTTACCAGAGTAGAGACTCCGCCTAGGGAGTTGCCTACCCTATCTCTATTCTATCTCTTTCACCGAAACCAAGGTAAACCGAAACCCAGACATAGAACTCCGTTAACAGGATCCACTACTTCTTTATCTATGATACCAGCAAATGAAACTGAAACTGATTCCACTTGAGAGCGGCATCCATCTCTGACTTATATTTCTCTATGTCTTGATGAGGGGACTAGTGTCCCTCCCCGGGGGCATCCCTCTACTAAAAGCCGTAGGAAGAGAGGTGGGTAATAAAGTCTCTTACGCAGGGGTCAAGCCACTCTCCTTAAAGCATTAAACTCCTTACTTCTTTGTGGGGCCCACTCTATCCGAGTGGGAATGACTCGGGGATGAAAGCATTGAAAGAGGTGGAGCAAGGGATTGAAAGTCACTACCAGGTTTAGAAGACGCAGTGAAATCTGGTGCTGATGCTGATCCGGCATATTCCTTCTTATTTTGGAATCATTTTTTTGGCTTGCGTCTGATTAGCTAGTTGGTGAGGATGGCTCGTTTTCTCCACTCGCAGCTCACTCGCTAATAGATTGGCATTGGATACAACATTCTTTCATTATCGCTACGGAGCGCCTATGTGCCTGTACGTCTATTGAGACTTTTCCGGCTTTAATTTTGGGTCGGGCGTACTGTACTGTTGTACCTAAAAAATTTGCATTCTTTGGGGTTTACTATATTTTAGGGCAGTTGTTTTTTTATTTTGAACCAATCCGGAGGAAAAGAGCTCGCGCGTAACTAGCGAAACAAAGCACTCAACCATAGGTTCTGAAAGAATTGGTCAAGAATGCTAACTGCATAAAAAATCTCAGGCCGAGATCGGAGTGGAAACTAATTTGCACCCTAGCATCTTGAACCTCAAACGAAGATCAGTAGTGTACCTAGTTTGAGTTAAGAGAAGAGTCGAGGAAGACCGATGAGCTTCGACACCTAAGAAGTAATGAATATCTCCAATCTATTAAATGGCAAAAGTCTGGGAAATGGTGGCAATAAAAGCATGAAGAGTAGAGGCATTGCTCCGATTTAGTATAATATCATCAATGTATATAAGAAGAAGGAGAATGTCAGAAGAGCTAACAAACAAAGAAAGATAATGGGAAGCCTTGTTGCAAATAAACCAAGCACGTGGGGCTTGTTTCAGACCATAAATAGCTTTCTGAAGCTTACAAATAAAATGAGGGCGGTCGGGGTCAGTTAAAGGTAAAAAAGCCGACACTGAGGAAGAGACATATGCTGTTCTTTCAGCGCGTCATTATCACTCGCTCCTCCCTTTCAAGGTAGGTAAATGGGTATACTAAAGAATCGGAGCAGAGGAAGGGCTTAGATTTTTATTGAATTTGAGATGGAATTGCCACTAAGGGAGCTCGGAAAGGTTTGGAAGGAAGGTTTTTCAATAAACCAATAGTTTAGGATGAAGCGGAGGATCTCTTTCCTTTTTTATGAAGGAAAAAGAGCTCCGCAAAGAGGTTCCACTCCGCATCCTAACGGAAGCCCTTCCTTATTTCGATTAAACCAATAAATTCGCAGACGACGGAGACGAAGCGAGCGATCGTCCATGAGGCAATGAAATTGTTTGATTTTATTCTCATATCATATATATGCTTTTTAAAGCAATTGAATCTCCCTATTATGCCGTCTGTTAAACTAGCTTTACTAGTGGTGTTTTGGAGAGAACTTATATTATATACAGAAAGATTCGGTTTCGAAATCCGGTGGCGGAGGTGAGTGCTGTCCTCGAACGCTAAGCTAACTCCCTATGTTGATTCCTTCTGTTGTGCCTGCCGATTCTATTACTCCTAAAAAAGTGGCATCGGTCCCCCTGGAATAACTTTGATAAAAAGCACATTTATGAGCCGAGTTTACACGATATTATGATTATCCGGTATTATACGAACTGTCCGAGCTCCTGCAAGAGGGTTAGCTCAAGGGAAAGCACTTGAAGTAACGGATGAGCGCCCTAGCGCATAAGTACTAGACTTCTCTAAAGTTGAATGAAAGTAGATATTTCAGTCCTACACCTTAAAAGAAAGCCTTTTTTCGATAGTTGTTAGAGGTGAACTAGTTCCTATCTGATCTTTTTCAGAGGCTTTCTGCTTAACTGGGGGCATAGAGAGAAGGCTATATAGAGGCTAACATAAGGCTCAACCAGCCACAGCCGCATTAGCAGTTCGCGTAGAATTAGACTAAACCAAGGTTAAAAAAGACTGAGGAAGCCCTATCTAACTCAGTCCGAGAGAAAGCTCTTTCAGTTAACTCTTTCCTATATCATCTCAATTCTAAACTAAGGAAGAAAGAAAGAAGATTATATAAACAAAAAAAGAGGAAGAGATCGGGAATTTATTGTAGTATGGCACTGAAGCTCTATCCTAAGAGTAATAACACTATAAAAAGAAGACCGCCCTCTTTATTATAAGATGTGGTTCGGCTACTCAACCTCGCCAGGGCGGGAGCCCTAGACAGTCTGGAACTCTCTCTACTGAGACAGGCCTACCCTTAACGGCCCTCAGCCTATCGGTTGATCTACTATATCTTTCATAAGATCATTATAGAGAATGAAGCACGAAATTGAATAAGAGAATCAGTCTATCTCTAGCTCTCGCTACATCTTGTTCGCTTGTTAGCTCGTCTCCTTTTTTCGTATATACAAAATGGTGGGTAAGCATAAATAGGTAGTTCGAATGGTTAAACCACCTCAACCGTTACCGTCACTCTACACCGGTCCTTACCTCCGTCCCATAGTTTCAACTCAACAAACTTCCGTCCCTTCTTTCTATACGAAACTAACCTCTGGTCACTAGA
>NW_027433661.1:0-12333 GCF_044706935.1 Curcuma longa
TAGAGGGCCTATCTACAGGAACTGCAACAGCAACGGAAGATTCTACTTTAGCAACTGCAACAGCGACACTAGACTCAAGAGCAGTAGCAACAGTGGACTCGAAAGCCTCACCAGTAGCACCAGAAGCAAGTAAAACATCAGGAACCCTAGCACCAAGAACTTTTCAAGCGAATTATATATACAGGCTGATTCTACGAATTTCGCTACTGTCGAAGCAGCAACAGAGGATGAGACTTTAGCAACAGCTTTTAATGAAGCAGCAACAGAGGATGAGACTTTAGCAACTTTTAAAGGAACGACTTTAGCACCAACTGCAAAAGCAACAAAAGCAACAACTGAGTCTACTTTTGATTCTACTTTTGATGATACGAATTTCTCTACTCCAAAAGCCCCAACTGAGTCTCCTTTATGAACAACTTTTGCAGCATTTACTGATTCTACGAATTTAGCTACTAAAAAAGCACCGACTTTATATACTTTAAAAGCAACAACTGAGTCTACGAATTTAGCTACTCCAAAAATTTACTTGATATACTTTTGCAGTACCGAATTTCTCTACTTTTGCAGCAACAGAAGATGAGACTTTTGCGACTTTTTCAACATGAAAAAGTGCTTCAAGTGACAAGTATCTTTATGATCATAGAAGTACGTATGCGCTTTCTTTAAGGAATTACTGGCAACCAACACAGTTGAAATTGCGTCATTTTTTATTGTACGGTTAGCGTTATTATAGAAGATTAGTCGTAAATAGCCCCAAAGGCTATTTATATGCCTCTGCGTAGCAGAGGTACTTATCTTATATTATATACAGTTAGTCTACGCCTTTGGGGCTATTTATCTCCTTTGGCGGCCCCAGATTTTTCTGTGGCCAGAAGTGTGTAAGTACGTAAACGGGGCTATGATTGCTTTAGAGGGCCTTAGCTAGGCCTGGGCTGTTCGCCCAATCTTGAGTAGCCATGAAAATGGCCATTGCCTAAGCGACCGAACGACCGAGTAGGGAGCGAGCAGGGGGCTTACACCGACCGGACCTAAGCAACAGAGCAGCCAAACAGCAGCCTATGCCTAGCAGCCAGAGGAGTCTGACCGGAGGAGCTAAGGAGTCTGGGGGAACGAGGGAGTGAAGGGAAGTGTGGCCCCCGGGTCGCGCGCGCGTTTGAGTGGATTCCCTAGAGTTTCGCTTTTTTATAAATAATAAATAAATTTCTTCACGTGTGTAGCGCGTGAGATCTATGTACATAGCACACGTCTGTTAAGTATGTGTAATGTACTTAGTAAGAACTCCAAAGCGTAGGAACGCCTAAACTCAAAAGTCGAATCCCTACTTCGTATCCTGCCAAGTATTTAATCCTTTACTGTAAAGCAGCAACTAAAAGAGCAGCACTAGGAGCACTTGTAGTAGGAAGAGTGTGTACTCACTAAGAGTAGTGTATCCCTATCCTTTACTTCACCAGCATCCCCAAGAGTCACTCTCTACCAGTAGGACGAGTGTACGACTCTCTAGCCTCAGTAGCAGTAGGAACAGTGGACTTATTACTAACAGTAGCAGCGTACATCCACTCTGGTCCCTTCTTCTTTGCCTGAGTAGCACCAGTATCTACTACTTTAGCAAGAAAGGATTAATATTCTACTTTAGCAACAGTAGCAACAAAGGATTCATATTCTACTTTAGCAAGAGTGGCTGCTTTTTCTTTTAAGTCTAACTTTTGTGTGAAGTAAGTAAGCTTCTTATGTTGAGTCTAATGATGATGCTGGGAGTGTTTCCTCTATTCCATAGTTGATTCTTCCTTGATGTATTGCTCTATACAGAGTTGCTCGCAACTCTTTTACTCAGTAGCAACCTTTGCTTTGGATTTACTATCCTTCGCAGTAACTCCAATTTGTGTGCTTTTTACCTTTAGTGAATAGTGAAACTCGAAAGGCGAAGCCCTACCTCCTAAGTCTGAAGTCCTTTACTCGAAAGCCTCACCAGCATCCCCATAAGCAGCCCCACTGTACTTTCCCAAGAGCAGGAACGTCAAGCAGCAATATTAACTGTTGAAGCAGCCCCCCCACTGGCCTCAGCAACAAAAGCAACTCTAACATCCGAAGACCTCTCACCACTAGTAACTGCACCAGGAACCCTATCGACTCTAACAGGAGCAGTAGGAGCATTCATTGGTAAGAGTAGGAAGAGTAGCCCTAGCAGCATCAGCGCCAGTGGCCTATATAGCATGAGTAGTAGTAGTAGCCTTACTAGGAGTAGCAGCAGTAGTGTGTACTATATAGCATCAGGAGTGTACTCTATAGCTGGATTTCGTTTTGTGAGTTTTTGAAGGAACTTTAGCTTCAGCTTGAAGTTCTGGGTATGATTATGTCTTTAGTTCCAGACTTTATTCTTCCTTGATGTATTGCTCTATACAGAGTTGCTCGCAACTCTTTTACTAAGTGGGAACCTTAGCGAAGGATTTACTATCCAAAGCAGAAGAGCAACATTGTCCTCTATAGGAATACGTGGCTAGTACTCCTTATGAGGAAGAGTCTTTAGGAGCAGTTTGTGTACTTGATTACCTTGATTGAAACTCAAAAGGGGAAGCCCTCTACTGAGAAGCCGACGACCCTCTAACCCTAAGAATGGGAACTCTAAGAGTAGCGCCATTGTCCTCGAAAGCCTCACCAGGAGCACCACTAGTAACTCTAACAGCAGCACCAGGAGCAACTAATTTGTACCATCTATCTATAGTTGTACCTCTTTAAGCAAAAGGACGGTAGTTTTACCTCTTTAAACACGAGGACGGAAACACAAGGACGGTTTGTTCCTCTATCTGGTATGTACCATCGTTCCTCTATCTCGAGGCCCAAAGTTTGGTTTCCCTTAAGGGCTTGCGTACTTTCTAAAACCCCAACTGGAGGGCAAAACTCGGTTTTAGCGCGTGTTTGCTTATAGAAGAATTGTTTTTCGCGTCGGCCCTGTGTCCTGCTTTCTGAGTTGTACAAAGGTATCTAAAAGCAAGGCCATACTATAATAAACAAAACCCAAGGCCCTTACTATATATGCAGTAACAAGAGCACCTTCCCGAGCAACTCACTAGCCGGAGCGGAAGTACTTAAAAAAGCGACTAAAAGTGATTCAAATGTAAAGTATCCAATGATCTTAGAAGTATGTCCTCCATACTCAGAAGCCGAAGCCCCGTATCACAACTCAAAAGGCGCAGCCCCTCTAAGTAAGACTAGTCCCTCTCAGAGTCGCCCCATTGTACTCTCCTCTATCTGTCCAGTGGCAGCAGCCGCCAAATTACTGTCCTCCCCCCCTTATCCCCCGTAACTGTCTGTACCAGCCCGACCTATAGTAACTACTCTAAAGTAGCCCCGGTCGTTGTATACGCCTGTATAGTAGTAGCTCCACCCCCGTGTACTGAAAAGAGCCTTAGCATCAGTAGCCACCACAGTAGTAGTCAATCCTCAGGAGCCGCCCCAGTCGCTCCTTCTTTTAAGTAGTCCTTTTAAGCGACTAAAAAAGCTTTGAAGTGATAGGTATGTTCATGATTCTGGTGTGAGTGTTTACTCTGTTGCTTTTCTGGATTACTCTGTTTGTATTGCTCGCTACAGAGTTGCTCGCAACTCTTTAAGTAAGTAGCAACCTTAGCTTTGGATTGACTATCCTTCGCAGAAGAGGGCTTGTGTCCTCTATAGGAAGTCTCTCGTACAGCTTAGGAGCCCTCCTCCGCCCGCAGCGGGTTGTGCACTGGATTCCCTTTAGTTAAACTCAAAAGGCTTAGTCGTAAATAGCCCCAAAGGCTATTTATCTCCTCAGCATAGCAGAGGTACTTATATTATATACAGGCGGATTAGAACTTAATATTATGAATGTGGGGCCTTTGGGGCTATTTACGACTTATCCGGCTAGTAAATTTACAGCAAACGGTAGATAATTGGCTAGCTTCGGAGCTCGACCTGAACTCAACGGTGGTTTGGTTCATGTTCATCCCACTATGCGGTGCAGTGAAGCAGAGAATAGGTGCGACCTCGGAGGGTGACCCAAGCTAAAAGAAAGGCTCATAGGCTCTGAGTTCAAGGACGCGGAGCTTCAGTTCCTAACAAGTAGTGGCTGTGGGCTTCTCATCTATCATCTCAGTGGCTGGCTGGCAGTAGGTCGATCATAGTTAGGTCCTCAGGCTACGGTTTTTTCATTGGTAGTGGGAGTTGGTCGATCATAATACATAGTGAGTTCTCGTCAGGCTCCGGTATCTTATTCGTAGTGGCTCTTGGTCTATCGTTGTCTATCATAGTGAGGTGAGGCTACGGTTCGATGAATGAATGTTCGGTGAGTTTCCCTCGGGCGGATAAGAGTTCATGGTCTGAGTTCATAGGATAGGAGCGGTCAGACATGGATGGCGGAGAAGTTTCCCGTCTCGGACGAACAAAAATAGGGGAAGCTCCGGATCGAGATCACGGAGAAGAAGGGCCAAGTTCAGAGGCTGAGTCAAAGTTGGGGACAGTGCGACGGGCTCTGTCTTTTCTCGAAAGAGGGGAAGCGACCTCGGAGCCAGCCCATCCGAAGTGTGAATCCACCAGGGTTCGATTTTGTAGAACAGCCCACCGCTTGACTTTTTAACGAATTCTCTTCGCTCGGCTAGTCTAGTTGGGAAGTCTGAGTTGCAAGTCGCCGCTCTGGGAGCCCGGGAAAGAAGACTCTCTGTGCTATGCGGGATCCGATCCGAAAGCAATGAATCCAATCTCTAGATCCGATCCGAAAGCTTAAGAAATCCAATCTCTGATCGACAGTGGTGGGACAGGGGGGCTAGGCCTCATGCCAGGAAGCAAGGTGCGGAGCGAGCCAGCAACCAACTAAGAGAGAGGGAATCCAAGAGCTCATGAGATCTACGGAGAAGAACCAAAGGCACTATAATAAGAGTTTCTCGCGAGTATTATAGTATGGCCAGCGAGTGAGCGTAGTCGACTTCAGCGATAGAGTGCTATCAAAGCTTTCTTTTCTCTGATCAATCAAATCAAAAGAGGGGCGCGCAGCTACTATTATATAGTAATTATAGTATATATAGTTGTCTTGCTCATGCCTTCAGTGAGTCTCGTCAAGCTCAGCTCCAGTGAGTGCGCGGGGACAAGAGAGAGGGGGTGCGCTCCGAGGTCATGAATAGAGAAGAGAAGCCGAGGTCATGAATAGAGAAGAGAGGCCGTCCCGAACCGTACCCACACCTGCGGAAGATCATAGTTGACTCAGCAGCGCTCGTGAATGGAACTCGTTTGGTCTCATCTCGTCTGAGCCCGTCTGAGAAAGATCCCGTCTGAGACCTTTCAGAGAAAGAAATAGAAAGAAGTATATAATGTCGGCTCGCTCATGGGCTAATCGAATGGAATTACTCAGCTGTCGGCCAGCGGTGAGTTTGTTTTCTTTTCAATGATGATCTGAGCTCTTGGTTCAAGACCGACCAACATAGATAAAAAAAGGAGAGAGAGTGAGAGCCTTCCCGACCGCTTCATTCTACTGCTTCATCATATTGTAGTCGAACATTCCACTGCTTTATCATATTGATGTCGAAGTGAAAGGAACCGATCCTTGCTCTTCAGGCATCTTAGGAATAGCGGGCTACTCCAACAGTAGTGAATGCGAGAGGCAAGAAGTCAAAGCTAGATGAGGCGCTCGACAGAACAGGAGAAGTGCGAAGCGGAGGCCAAGGCATGCATGCAATCCTACTCAACTGATGCCTACGAAGCCAATGCGAATGTTTTAGATGGCGCTCGGGTCAAGTAAGTAATAGAACTCGGAAAGACGAGTCTTTGAAAAAGATCTTTGTTGGCTCAGTCTTTTTCTTTCTTAAAGTAATGAGATTTGGGGAAAGGTGGAGCTGCTTTTCGAAGACAAGAGGACGGCGGAGATCATTGATCGACCAATCGAGGGTGCGGCAGAGGCAGCGGCCAAGACTGGTACCTTGACTGGCACCATACAAGAAAGAGTCAAAGGCGAGAAGTTCCACGAAGCCTTGGGTCCCTATGGAATAGCTCCCTCTCAGACGGCTTAGCATACCTAACAAAGCAAAGCCCTCAGTGCCGTCCAAGGCGGAGTCAAAGGCAAGGCATAGGCAACGGGAGACTCGTTGGGCGAGAGGCGCTCTCACTCAACTCTTCCCTGGTAAGCGACAATCAAATTACTCTTCGCTACTTACTATAATGGCCGGAAGATCAGAGAGTCTTTCTAAGAGAGTCTTTATTTTATATATAAAGAAAGAGGAACTCGTCTCTCGCTGACTCTTGCCCAACTAACCCCGGGCAGAGGAATCCAAAACGAGCCACTATACACGAAGCCTTACTATTCCGCACGCCTCGTATTAGACTCGTCTTTCCTCCCGACTGACACGAGCGCATGCCGGCCCCAACCAATTAAGAATCAAATTAGATCTCGGAGACCAAAGACCATTCTTCTTCGAAGTGAGAAAGTAGTTGAAGATTCATGGCCACATTAGTTGATTATGGACTGATCGGGCCTATGAAGCACTATTCACTCTCTCTCTTTGCTAGAGCATTTGCGGAGCTCGCTCTCTTCCTCTTCATTAAGAGAAAAGGAGTCCGCTGCAGCCTTAGAAGACCTAGTAGCTAGACTAGACCTATTTTTTTTTATTGATTTGATGCCTAAAATAAATATAAAGGAGATAAATAGCCCCAAGAAGATAAATAGCCCCAAAGGCGTAGACTAACTGTATATAATATAAGATAAGTACCTCTGCTATGCAGAGCATATAAATAGCCAAAGGGGCTATTTACGACTAAGTAGACTAATCCGCCTGTATATAATATAAGTACCTCTGCTACGCAGAGCAGATAAATAGCCAAAGGGGCTATTTACGAAAGGAGATAAATAGCCCCTTTGGCGTAAACTAATCCATCTTACTATAATATAAAGACCTCAGCTATGCTGAGTAGAAGAAATAGCCAAAGGGGCTATTTACGACTAATCCGAATTTCCCCTAATATAATAATAAGTCGAACGCCTACTATAATATTACCCTGTATGGAAATTCTTCTCTTATCTGCCTTATCTGCTGCCTGACTTGTGCCGAGAATCTTCTTTAACTCAGGTTGGTTGTGGGTGCCCAGACTCTGAGGACTGGTGCTAGGTCGGAGATCCGCTCGACTAACTGCTTCTTTATTTTGTTTGCTGTAGATAAGATCATGCCCCGTACGCGACTAACTGGACTTCAAGGAGCGAAGGAGCGGTGACTATTATCGGTTAGCGGATCCAGGAATGAAACTGAGTAGAAGCAAATGTGAATCAAGAACGATATCTGCTCTCTCTCTATAAGACCTCTACTTCATGCCCGATAAAGACAGGAGTTGAACGCTCGACTTTGACTTTCTCACTTTCATCTCTTCCCGCTTGGACTGATATTTGATCCCTCTGCTAAACGGCTCCTGAACCGCTCACTCTCCTTTGCTCCTCAGTACCGAAGTCGTAGTTGGATCTTGGCTTCGTTCGGTGCCGGAAGGGCAGGTCATCCCAGGCGTGGCCCTCCCTTCTCAGGGAGTCAGGACAGTCTCTCTCTGCTATGCATCTCAGTCTCTGATAGGCGGGTGTGGCATTCATCACCCCGTAGAGTAAATTACAGGAGTGAATGTTGACATTCACGACTACTTATTATTATTTTGCGTGCCATTTAAATATTCGAAACTATACTGGTAATAATCTGCAGCAAATTATAGTATTACGAACTTAATATATAGTAGGGGTGTACCTGATATGATAGTTCTCTTCTGGGCAGATCAGTATACGTTTTGAATAGTTTCGGATTAGTCGTAAATAGCCCCAAAGGCTAAGGAGATAAATAGCCCCAAGAAGATAAATAGCCCCTTTGGCGTAGACTAACTGTATATAATATAAGAGTTGTACCTCGGCTACGCAGAGGCATATAAATAGCCAAAGGGGCTATTTACGACTAAGTAGACTAACTGTATATAATATAAGATAAGTACCTCTGCCACGCCTCCTTAGAGTCGAAAATAGACCCAAAGGCTATTTATCTTCTCTGCATAGCAGAGGTATTTCCTTTTTAGTAAGATGGTTTATTCTACGCCTTTGGGGCTATTTATCTCCTTAGCCTTTGGGTCTATTTTCGACTCACAAAGAGGCATAGCAGAGGTACTTATATTATAGTAAGGCGGATTAGAACTTAATTATAGTAAGTAGGGGCCAAAGGGGCTATTTATCTCCTTTTGCAGGCACGCAAGTATACTGGTAATAATAGGGTACGAGTGATAACGACGTCATTTATATTTATTTTAGGGAATTTACTATATTTTAGGGCAAAAACAGCTGCAACGGACTCTACCAGAGCGGCTGAATTCCCGGCATATGTCTGGTTTTCTTCTGTACCAGTTGCGTATTATCCCTTATTAGTTTTCCCGGCTTCAGCAGCTGTTCGGAGCGAGATTAATATAATATTTTCTTTCGGCTGCTGCTGCTTCTGTTCTTCTAGGCGTATGAGTAAACCACGTCACTATCGTTCGTCCCTCGTACGCGTATCCTCTCCCTGTAGGTCGGGGGTTGTGGAAGGTGTAGCGTACATATTAGGAGAAAAAACAACTGGAATGAAATGCCAATATAGTTAAATTGCGGAATTTATATTTATTTTAGAATTTACTATATTTTTGGCCTAATATAAAAGTAAGTTCTTGGACTTCTAGTTTAAGGTTTCAGTCGGAACTCTCCTGTTGGTGGAGCTACAATTCAAGGTGCGGAGCCCACTCCAACTCCAGGAAAGAACGGAAAGACTCAAACCACTGGAATAGACTCGTACGGGTCAGGATTCAACTGCCGCCTATCAACATCAACTGGTGCGGATAAAGATATTGATTAATCTACCCCAGGTCCGCCTCCTACATGGAAAGACTGGTTCGGACTGCGCATTGACTTAAGGAATGAACCACTCAGCATGCACAGCAGGTTCTTCCTTGAGGTGGAGAGGACTGAACCTGCCAAGAAAGCGTAGGGAACTGAACTCACATGAGGGAAGCGGAGTACTGACGTTAAATTATCAAGATGAGAGACTCAGGCGGGAAGGTGAATTACTACATTCTCTAAGGGAAACCCATGACTGTGTTGAATCCTCTTTTGGAGGAGAAGGGTATGACAGATTCCTCTTTCTATTATAATAGAAGAAGTGATCGTGTCTGTCTATACGCGATTCATACTCTCAGTTCTCTTTCCGTAGGAGATTCTTTTAAATAGTAGAGACAACACACTTTCTACATGAATGCACGTGCTACTATTGAATATACTTCTTCGACTCTCACTCTCTCGCATCTGACTTCTTATCCGATTAGTGCAAGTGGAAGATGGTCTTGAGTCTTGTCTCTCTCGCACATGATGTGTTCGAGCCGCTATCGCACATCGAGGAACTCACTCTCATTCCTCTATAGCCCATTCCGTGCTTTTTGCTTTTAGTCGGCCGTCGATCCTATCAGTCGATACCCTTTATAGGTCGAGCGCTCAGCATTCGCTCCGCCCCTTGCTTTCTCTCCAGAGCATTGAGGCTGAGCTCCCTGGGAAAGCGAAGAGTGCCTCCCGACTCTCTTGCTTAAGTAGTTGAAGCTCCGCCTCATTTAGAGTAGCTCCATTATTTTCATTCCCGGCTGCTGAGCAAACCCACGGAGCGCGTCGAGCATCTCACTCTTGGGTCTTCGTCCCTCCTAATACCAGTCTTAAGGCGCAGCATCGTACACTCTTTCCAATAGCATTAATAGAACTCATAAGGAATAAGGATAAGCGCGTCGTTATCCCTACTCAACTATTCTTATATTCGCCCCTCTCGCATTCGCTCGAGCACGTCTACTACTGTTATCTCTCGTTCTTCTCGCTATCGCTCGAGCACTTTTACACAAGCAGTCCCTCTCCCTTAAGGTCGAGCCTATCTTACGATGCCCTCTCGCTATCGCTCGAGCCCGTCGTTACTCTCGGCCCTCTAGCAACAGGTCGTGCCTGCAAAAAAAAGTAGTTCTATTCAAAACTACTACTGATCTACCACTATCGCTCGAGCTCTCAACTATTCCTTTGTCGAATTTACTTTACTATTAGGCTCCCTAAATTATTACCAGTATAGTTGCGAGCGCTACGCCCCTGAGGGTCGCCCCTGAGGGTCGAGCCTATCTGTCGATAGCCCTTATGGTCGAGCTATCTAACCGCGTCGTTCAATTTACTACTATATTAGGCGCCCCTCGAGCAGTTGTCAAAGTGATTCCAGAGCCCGAACTCTGAGAAGACCCCTGGGGTGCGTGCGTTCCCGAGGCATGAAGACAAATGATTTGGAAGTGCTTTTTCAAGTCTTAAGTGCCGACTGAGTAAGTATAAGCAAATCCGAACCATTCGGCCAAGCAACTCAAGGACGAAAAGAAGAGGTGCGACTGATAAGGACGCCAGACTCAGAGGAAAGATTAAACCCGCAATAAGAAGACAATGAGGAAAGACTCGAGGCTGCTCCGGATCGGGAGTAGCCGTGCTTTCCCAACGTCTTCCGGTCGGGGTCCCTGGCACCACTCATACTATTGATGGAAGATAGAACTCCACTTACGTTGAGAGGGCATTGGAAGCCAGGCCGGTCCGATAAGCCCTTGACATTGGCTTTTCTCACTCTAGAAAGAGAAAGAATAGGCTCCGGAAAGAGGACATGCGCTCGAGCAAGAGGGTAAAAGCAGTGCGATAGAGGGCTCTATGTTCTGCTCCATAGGAAAAGCTTCAAGGGTCGGCACTTCCCGTACTATTGAGTAGGCCCGGCTCCGCACCTCTCTTCCATTAGAAGAGATCCCAAGACCGGATTAACGAGGACCCAACTGGAGCTATTGAGTCTTCCGCAAGGGCATTCAGATCCACTCCCTAACGGCTTCTTTGTGTTAGCTGCCGAATCCGATATAAGTATGAGGCTGCTGAGGCACGTTCTAGGCACTCTTTCCAACTGCTGCTAACATGGCATTACGCTACGAACTCTTTTCCCTCATTAAGAGGTAGTCAGTCTCAAAGAACCATAACCGAAGAACCTGAATGATCGGAGTTACACCACCAGAAAGTACTGGATCTTCAATACCCCCTTCACGGGAGCTCCACTCAGAGTCAGTCCTGTTAGGTTCGGTTGCAGCTGCACTCAGCTATACTTCTCCCAATAGCACGGAAGTGGATATGAATAAAAAGCACTGATAAAGTGAAAAAAAGAGACTTCAAGTTCAAGTGCCATATTGAATGAGTTTCACTCTTGCTTTCCTACAACCACTGCCACTGCTGAAAGAGAGGACTGCCAGCGTACATGCTGACTGCGGAAGACCAAGACTTCTCTCTGAAGAGAAAGAAGCAGGTTCATTATTATACTCTGTGAATTCCCAATAGCGCACCTGGGCCTATCATCATCCTTTGATTCCAGACCCCCGAGGCACTTCCTTCCTTTCCTAGGACCTAGGCTTGCTTGAAGAAGAAGGGTGCAGTCATGGTTAAGGTTTCATTTTGAGTACGCTACTGGTACGAAGTTATGAGTTGCTCGAGCCCCTCAGTTCTAGGTTCAAGTGAGCATTTAGCATTTCGTGAGGAGGCTACGCTCCTTCTGGTTATTAGCTGCTCTTCAGTTTCATTCTGTACCGTGCTAGGGCTCTTCCTTTATCCTCTTGGTTTTCTTCACCCCCTTTCTCTCCAAGAAGAGCTGCTAACTAGGCATCTCACTCCAATATTCAGCAAAGTGTCTCTCGCTCTCGAGCCCCTCTCCATGACGGTCGGGTCTTCCAGGTTCCCATCCTACATGAAAGGGAAGGAAGGAGGGCAGTACGGAGCCAGCTGCGTAAGGAGAGTTGCCTACCGAAGCGAGCCCGAACTCAGGCGCTTCCTGCCGCCGTACGCTCCGATAGTAGTCTAAGATGGCATGAGATTGCACTTGATTATCTGTTCGGGGCGCATTCACTCTTTCCATGAACTCTAAGAAACAGTCGTTCATGGAAAGAGTGAATGGGGCGAGTGATAACGACGCGGTAGTTTTGAATAGTTGAGGGCCCCAAAGGCCCATTAATAGTAAGTGGCGATAGTGACGGCCTAAAATAAATATAAATTCAGATCAGTAGTAGTTTTGAATAGAGAAATTGCTACATTTACTATATTTTGGGAACTTATATTATATACAGGCGGATTAGTCGTAAATAGCCTTTGGGGCTATTTATCTCCTCTGCTACATTTACTATATTTTGGGGAGATTCGGATTAGTCGTAAATAGCCCCAAAGGCTATTGGCTTACTTTTATATTAGGCCCCAAAAATATAGTAAGTTGTAGCAGAGGTACTTATATTATATACAGGCGGATTAGTCTACGCCTTTGGGGC
>NW_027433662.1:0-10183 GCF_044706935.1 Curcuma longa
CAGGTCCTTGGGTCACAACCTGGATGTCCTACCGTTGCACCATTGCTCCGGGACATATATTTAGCAATCGATTGCATGGTATCAGGTTGTTAATGTTTCGTATTGTCTAGTTTTTTTAAACATGTTTTTTTATTTAACTAGATTAATCTTAATTGAAATGGTTAAAATCAAAAATTGAAAATCGAAATAAAAAAGACGCTGTTTTGATTTTTTACCCTTTGTTTTTTTTTTAAATTTTGTTTATGTATTTATAACCAATATGACAATTGGTTACTTCATATCATATTGTTGATGTTAATTTTAAAACATATTTTTTTTATTTAACTAGCTTCTTAATTCGAAATGGTTACAATTGAAAATGGAGTTAATCAACTCATTTGAATTTTGACGGATCTATCTCATTTAGCATGCATTGAGTTTTGATTATTTTGCCCCTGACATAGCTGAGTTGGTTACGACGTTTAGAGGGCTTTATTGGCCATACCCTCCTGCGTTGTGACCAATTGCAGTTTCTTAATTTATCCTCACAAATGGTCGTGGGACCGATTGGGGCCGCAAGGTGGTGGATATATATTTATGTTGCGTTAATTTAGTGCATGATTTTAATTTCAGTTTCAATCAAAGAACCAATTCGGTCTTGATCTGATATTTAAGGTTGACCCAATTAGGAATGACTTAATCACGCAGTCTGATTGACGAACAAAAAATAAAAACAATTATGAAATATCAATAATATTCTACCTTTCTGTTACCACCTTGTTTTTTTTTTGTTTTAAAAAATTGTTATTATATAGCAGTATTAATATTAATTCCAGATTTATTTATTTATATTTGTTGAAACCATTAAAAAGAACGAAACCGATCCGATCTTTTCAAGGTAAACATGTACGAAAAATTCGAAACGTTGATTAGCCGAATTCAATGGATTTTGTTAGTTCGAATATTTTGCATGAAATGTTAACTAACGGATCTCTAATCCTAATTATACGGAAGGGATCTAACAGATTAAACTGATTTGCTTTGAGAGTTCTCTATAAGTAAAAACAAGACCGCTGATAATTGTATCCTGGCCATCACTTGGCTTAGAGCTTAATTCCCACCATCTTCGCTTCTCTTCTCTTCTTTTTTTTTTTTTGGCCCTTCTTTTTAGAGCTTAATTCCCACAAACTTTTTTCACGTTTCATTGCACCACCATCAATATTTCTACTTCTTAATCAGTTCTCTTCGATGGATCCTTCACCTCCGATGGCCGCCGCCCCCGTAGAGGACATTGTTATGGTAGATCTTCCGTTGCATTCAATCGTCTCACGTGGATATCGTATGACGATAGGGGCACAAATCCATCAAAATTGCATGTTCATCTACTTCTCTCTGCGAACGATTCCTCCTCGGATGACACCGGACACGCAAACCACCTTCACCTTTTACAGATTATTTAACCTCCTCATGCAGAAACAGGTATGGGAAAGGGAAGCACGGGAGATTTTGTCAGTTGTGGCGGACGATAACATGGAGCCTGACAACCTAGACTTTTTCACACGAGCATTCTGCTGCTACACAGACTTCGCCGTCTGCGGGCTACACATGATGAATGTTGTTTTGATGGAGTTATCTTCTGTCACTATCGTCCACACAACTTCTTCAGCCATCATTGGCCTCCTGAATATCAACAACAATGGCGATGACGATAATGAGGATGGTGATGATGATGAAGAAGAAGAAGAAGAAGAAGAAGAAGAGGAGGAGCAGGATGACGACGACGACGATTACTATGACGATGAAGATAATGATGACGGAATGTTCAGGCCAGCATCTGTGGCGGCAGTGGAGGGGCTCAAGATGGTCACCGCTAAGGAATCCAACTCTTGTTCCATATGTCTGGAGGGTCTCGGGATGGCGGCTCCAGTATTGGCCATGCCTTGCAGTCACCACTTCCACGCGTCCTGTTTGAAGAAGTGGCTGGAGCAGAGCTGTTCATGCCCTCTCTGTCGCTTCTCGCTTCCTGAAGAACAATAGTAACTCGACAGCTCTACGATCCACACGATTCCTCATCGTTCATGTCTCATTCATTCATTCATTTCTTCACTTTGTTCTGCTTTGGACTCCTAGCTCTAGATATTCTGTTTAATTAGGGTTTCATTTAATTTGCTCCATTTATGATTAAGTGAATATTGATGTCAGGTATTGTGTAAAGATTTTTTTACTTCATGATTAATAAATAAATTTTTTGAAAAATGTTTCTGTTGGATTTTATTCATTGTCATGCCAAACTACACTAATTTCTTGTTGCTAATTTTGTTGGGTTCTTTAATTTTTTTTGGATCTGCTTTATTTCAATTCGAGTAACACAAATTAGATTGAATGCTTTGGCAATTTTGCAATAATTAGGTTGAACTTTGTGGAAGATGGAATAATTGATTTAAGGTGGATGATCAAATATTTTACAACTAATAGACTCGATCTTTTCCTCTATGAGGAATTAACATTAATTGAGTAATTTGAAATAGTGGTGTCAAATGAGTCAATCGAGTCACATAACATTTTATATTTTTCTAATTAATAATGTAGCTTCGAGTATTAAAGAATTATACTATTTAATTTCTTGATTGTGTATTGCATAAACATGTATGCATAATTTTGTGATATAATTCATATACAATTAAAATTCTATATTGAAAATACATGAAAAAATCATAAATTTATAAGATGAAAGATATTTTCATTGATATTAGACTTTTTGGATTGAGCTCCAAAATAAAACTATGAGATCTTAGGTTCAAAATGGATAATATTATACCATTGTGGAGATATTTTGGATTATCTCACTTAGCTCTATTACCAAATTTGATTACTAATATCATTTAGCATCTAGTTTTAATTGTTTTTATGTTGTAATTTAATTGACCAACGAATGACTCTAATATCTGAATTAATTTCCATAATAGATATTAATTATGTCACGTTAATTTAGTCCATCATTTTAGTTTTATTTTCAAACAAAGAATCAATTCCGTCTTGATTAGGAATGACTTAATGTAGTCTGATATATTGAAGAACAAAAAATAAAAACAATTAAGAAATGTCAATTAGCTAAATCCAAGGGTTTAATCGAAACGTTGATTAGCTGAACCCAATGGATTTTGTTAGTCCGAATATATTGCATCAAATGTTAATTAGCAGATGTCTAATCCTAATTATACGGAAAGGATTTAAAAGATTAAACTGATTTCATTTGATTTGCCATAAAAGTTTTATATAAAGTAAAGCCGCTAGCTGTTAATGTATCCTTGCCAACATTACTTTTTTTTTTAGAGCTTAATTCCCATCATCTTGTCTTCTCTTCTTTTCTCTTCTTCTCCTTCAATTTATAAATTAGTTTACTTGATGGAAATTATAATAATAATGTATTCTCATTTTAATTAAATCGTTTGAGTGTTTTAAATATTGAAAGAAAATATTTGATCTCATTTATATAGAAAAAAAATACACTAATCCTAAAGACCCCGCTATTTGATTACTAAATTTGATTGTTGATAACATTTAACATCTAATTTTGAAAAATATCTATATTTGAATATTTTAAAGTTGACTAACAAAATCAGTAATTGAACCATCAGTAGTAAACTGTTACCTAATTTAAAAAAAACATATATTTTTTTTAGAAAAAAAATCAAAATAACAATGAGGCAATGTAACGGCTATGAGTAACGGCTATGAGGGGCATTTTTGTCCATATGACTGAAAACTTTTTTAAAGGGCAAGAGAGTGCAGAAGAGCGGATCCACTCCGCTTCCATTCTCTCTCTCTCGTTCGCCTCGATTGATTCTACCTTGTTTGGTCGCTGCCCAATCCACAACTGATTGCGCTACGATTCCTATTTCCTACCCTGATGAGATCCGGAGGACTCCCCTCAGATCCACTGTCGGAAGCACCCCAATCGAAGTGAAGCAAAACAGCTGCGGCAGCGGAAAATGACGATGCAAGACATCTTCGGATCGGTGCGACGATCCCTCGTGTTTCGAACAGGCTCTGATGGGAACGGAGTTGTAGGAGGCGACGGGATTGTGGAAAAAGATTGTATCTTGCCTCAGTAAATCGAGGATTGAATTGGGCCTAGGGTTTGGGGGGCTTTGCCCCCAAATTCCCTCCGCCGCCGACCTCCGAGGAGAAAGATAATGTACCTCCGATCTTGTGGCGAAGGGGTGAACTCATCGGTTGCGGCGCTTTTGGTCATGTCTGTATGGGTATGAATCTCGAATCGGGAGAGCTGCGTGCCGTGAAGCAGGTGGGTTTCTTGTTTCGTTTTCTTGTATTCCCCCTGGTATTGGACGTTTACTTGCATTCCTTCGGTGGTGTTTCTTGACATAGGGTCCCTTATTCGCAGGTCTTGATCGGGACAAGTAGTGCTTCCAAGGAGAAAGCTCAGGTTATGGTCCCTTCTGTATGCATATATTCTGCTTGAAGATAAGAGAGAACCTTGGATTTTGGTTCCCTTTATCTATGATTTGTTATAAACCTGTTGGTAGGCTCATATAAGGTAGCTCGAGGAAGAAATAAAACTTCTAAAGAACCTTTCTCACCCACATATTGTCGTGAGTGCTTTCTGTCCTGTGCTGTAACTGTTCTATTTTCTAAGACTATTCATCTATTTCTTTAGTTAAAAAGACATCTTTTTTGGATTGACATATGACAAAGCTATTTAGGAACAGCTAGAGAGGTAGAGACTTTAAATATTTTGCTGGAGTTTGTCCCAGGAGGATCCATCTCATAGTTACTCGGGAAGTTTGGATCGATCTTTTCCAGAGGCTGTAAGTATCTGATACCACAATATTGGTTATCAGGCTAATGCAACTGCTAACTAACTTCCTCTTTGAACAGGTTATAAGAATGTATACTAAGCAGCTGTTGCAGGGGCTCTACTATCTTCATCGAAATGGGATCATGCACAGGGACATAAAGGCATGATATTTTCTTGGAAACTTCTGATTTTAATATCTTATTAACTAACTCCCTTCATCGTAGTGGACTCTTTTCTTTTTTGGCCTTGGGAGGCTAATATTCTTGTGGACAACAAGGGTTGCATCAAGCTGGCAGATTTTGGGGCATCAAAACAAGTTGCAAAGCTGGTACTAGGGAAATTTGTATACCTACCCATAAATACTTTTGTGACGATATCCAAATGCTGTTTTTTATACTTACACTCGACCAAATCAATGTTTTTTAAAATCATAATTCTACTCTAGGTCTTGCCTGAACATTGTACTCCTCTATATAGATTTGGAAGTAGTTACTATGTTTTATCTTAAGGAAGCCAATCTGAGAAGGAATTTGATATCCTATGATCTCAATTTATAAATTGGGCATCCATTCTGATAGTATTTCTTTATTTATCTAAAATTGCAAGCATATGAAATTCACAAACTTTTCTTCTTCTTATTTTTTACTTTTTGTTTGTTTGAACATTATCTAGCACAGGGAAAGCAAGCCAGCATTATATAATTTTTATTTGAACAATTGGTCTGTGCTTGAGAAATTTGTTCATGTATAATATAACTCTTTTGACTCTTAACTTATCAACATGATTGTATCAGGCCACTGTGTTTGCAGCTCAGCCAGTGTTTTAGCAAACAATTGGTTTGTGTTAGAGGAAGTTGTTCATGTACTGAATAAACTATCATAACTTATTGAGTTGACTTTGACATTCTAATATGAATCTAGCCAAGACACTGCAACACCTTTTTTGTTTGAACAATTAATCTCAGTTGTTAATGTGTAAGAAACCTCTTTAACGTGCCAACATGTTTTTTGGCAAACAAACAGTTTGTGTTAGTGGAAGTTCTTCATGTATTGAATGAACTCTCATAACTTATAAACATGACTTTGTCATGCTTGGATATGGCCAAATCAATGTTTTAGCATATTTTGTTTATGAACAATTGATCTTTGCTAGAAAAGTTGTTAATGTTTGAGAAAACTCTCTCAATGCATCAACATGATATTTTTCAGGCTACTATAAATGCAGCCAAGTCAATGAAGGGAACTCCATATTGGATGGCACCAAAAGTAATTCTTCAAACTGGGCATAGCTTGTAAGTGTTGATTCTTACCATGTCATCTCCAAAACAAAATAAGGAGTTAAACCCTGCACTAAATGAATATTAAGTTGATTTGAGTAAGTAATTCTACATGGGTCCAATGAATGGATTCATGATCACCTTTTTATGTTTTCCCATATTGTATTTTTGTTGTCTGTAAAACTTGTTCTGTTTTAGTTTGTTTTAGATCTTAATCCATGGTTGTTTGTACATTCATTTAGTTTAGGAGGATACAAACATTGATTTTGTTCAATCTCATAGTCAAAGGGACAAAGTATTCCTATATCAAAGATGTTAGCTAGTATCCCAAGGAGATCCATCTCTATGTTGTATACTGTTTTCAAGCCCAGTTCCATTTGCAACAAAAGGATTCACTGTTCATCTTGTTGTGTGCATGCTTCATATGCAATTATAGTTCATATTTCACACTAACAACTTTGACATAGTTGCATAATACTGTTAGCCTCATTATATGTTCGAGATGATTGTCTTCCATATTCTGTAAACATTTGCCAAATTAATGACACTTCATTATAACAGTGTTGTCATTTAGTTTGTGCACAAATATACAAATGTAATTAAATTGGTTTTTCCCAAGGAGTACCTTTGCCTAAAGATTCTTTCCTATGTATTACTATGTTATGAATTTGGGGCAGTAGCAAATAAGTAACTTTTTAATCTTTACATGAATTTTCTTTTATCCCATGTTACACAACCTTTTAGGAATGCATGAAACATCAGCCTCTCTTGAGAATATTGATTTTTTATGGAATATTTTCAGTCTTATTTTTAGGGATGTACATAGTTATAAAATAATGTTTTCCCACACTTCCCCTTAAGTTGGTGAGTAGATGTTTATCATTCCTAACTTGGATACAATACTTTGAAATACTGAGTTACTTATATGTGCAAGTTGTTTATATGTAGATATGTAAAGGATACAAATTAATCTGTTCTTTAGTCTTTCCTTGATGAAGTGTTGACAATTTCAATCTACTTTGTTCGATTATGTCATATTGGATTGTGAGTTATATTAATCACAAAATTATTTTCATAATAAAGTCTCATTGGATCACATCTACTTGATCTTTAAGTCTTCTAAGATTGTAGTTCACACATACCTTGAGCTATTGCTCAAAATTTTGCCTCTGCACTAGACTTCACTATCACATGTTCTTGTTCCTCCACATCATGAGGTTACCACTTTGGTGGTTGACCTCATGTTAATTAACAATCTAGCATGATCAAAATCCATATATGCCTCTAGCAGCACTAAACATTCATTTCTTTTAAACAAAATACTCTTTCCTTTTTTGCTCTTTGAGATACTGTAATACTTGGTGAATCGCTTTTAAATGAACTTATTTTGAGTTATGCATGAATTGACTAATTATACTAACTACATATGTTATGTTTGGTCATGCATACATATGTTTGGTCATGTATATATCTAGTCATGTATAAGATAGATAAGTAAGTTTTCTTACCAAACGTCGATACATTTCCTTATCTATTGCGACATCTTCTGTCATTCCAAGGCTAGAATTTGAGCCTATTGGTGTACTCACTAGCTTGCATGTTGTCTTGTTGTTACTTTAAAGAAATTTGTAACATGTTTATGTTAAGAGATCAAAATGTATTACTTAAAGTGAGCACCTCAATCCTAAGAAACTATTTTAACTTTCTAATACTTTGATTTCAAACTCCTCCGCTAAACACTAACTTAGAAGTATTACTTTTTGACATCATTTCTTGTTAGTATTATATCGTTAGCATACATTAAAAGTGTTGTAACTTCCTCCTCCTTGAAGAAGAGTGTTCAATAGACAAATTGTGATCCCATTGGCTTTGTCTATACCCCATAGTAATCATAGCTCTCACAATTTGTTGAACCATGTCCGTAGTGATTACTTAAGTCCATAAAATGTTTTCGTCAATTTACATATAGCTTGAACATCCAAATTATGTTTATATCTAGTGGGACCTCCATGTAAATTACTTCCTTAGTTCTATGTGGAAAAATACATTCTTGACATCAAACTCATTCTTAGGATATGAGTTGGAATCTTGGACTTGCATCAATTTAGGGGCTATCATCTTTGTTCTTTGAGCATGCCTTATCAAGTCTCACATTTTTATGACAAAGTTGTCATTTTTGTGCATAGGTTCAAACATAGATTTTAGGCACATGATTTAACACGTACTCGAATATTGACTTAAACATTGTAATGACGAATAGAGTAAGAAATCCCCATGCTAATCTTTTAGTATGGAATTCTCCCACTAAAGCATAGGTGTGGTGAAGCAACGTGTTCATTGAAAGTACACATAGAACTTATTTGATGGAGGATGATAACACTTTACCCTTTTAAGTTGAGGAATAACCCAATGTTTCAAGATGGTGGAGAGTATCTCGTTCTTTAGCATGTCCTGAGTACACTAATTAACAGGTATCTGAAGACTTGTTAAGGTTACCAATAGGAGATGTAGTTATTATTTCTACAACTTCTAACATTTATAAATTAAAACTTGCAAAAAAAATTAGTGAGAGATAAGGAAAAATCAACAATGAGGGCCGAACAATAAAAAAAATCTAGCTAGGAAGGATGATAAAGACTGATAAAAGAATCTATGCATGAAGACATATAAATTAAAGAAAATTAGTGAGAGAGATAGGGAAAATTTAAAAAGAAGGTTGAGCAATAGAAAATTCCAACTATGAAAGTTGGTAAAAGGTATTTAAGTATAAAGGTTGGTAAAGAAAACAAGGAAAATCGACAATAAAGGCTAAGCAACAAAGATAAATCACAAATGATGAAAACCACATAGAAATAGTAATCCAATTATAAGGTTGGTAAAAAATAAAAGGACAGCTCGGTACACGAAGCTCCTGCAAATACAGGTCTCAAGAAAGGGTCTATTGTACGTGGCCTTACCCTATATTGCAAGAGATTGTGAAAACAACATAAAACAAAAATTACATGAAAAATATTCTTTCTTTTTAGAAAACAAAGTTAAATAAATGGTGTAAACGGCACTGAAATGTGCGAAGGAAGCAGTAAGGGAAACGATGTGCGATGATGAGGAGAGAAAGAATATAAAGAGAAACACCAATAATGAGAAAATTTAAAACAAAGAATGAGTTAAAGAAGAAAAAAATACAAAAATATAAAAACCTAAAAAGGCCAATAGAGATAAAAGAAGATAAAGGAGTGTAAAAAGAGAATAAACAATTATAAGAAATTAATTATAAATATAATGAAAAAGGACAAAAAATGCAAAGGATGAAAATAAGAATGATAAGAGGACAAAGGACATGGAGGCAATTGAAACAAAAGAGAACAAGATAAATGTTTAGAAGATATAGATGAAGATGTAGAACAAGCAAAATGATGTAGAACTAGAGGAGTGGCAGGAAAGACAAAGAGGACAAATTTGATAAGGGAATAATAATAGAAAGATATAGACAAAAACTGAATAGAAGCACTAGGGTAAAGGAAAATAAGATTAAGAGGACACGAAGATAAAGTGGGGACAAATTAGGATAAGATATAGAATATAAAAGACAGAAAAAAGAAAGAATTCATTGCTTATTCGTAAGGAAATAATAAGGAGAGAAGAAAATCACAATAAAGAGTGGTCAAAGGAAGATATAAGGAACCAAATCAAGTATTAAAGTGTGAATGATTCATGGATTAGGGTGGTGCTAAAACTTGAGGATGATGGTGAGCGAAAGGATAAATCACCAAGTTTTGACTTTGATACCATGTTAGAAATTGAAAATTATATTAACTCAAAATTTATATAAGATTTTAACCCTTTTTTATAGATTGACAGCACTTATTCTTCATAAAATAACAAAATTTTCTAATAAAACTCTTAATTATCCCAATATTCTTCATCAGATAAATAAAACTAATTATTCTAATAAAAACTTTAACAGAATTTAAAAAAAAATCTTTTATAGAAACTAAATACGCTATCATATCTCATGATTTATGGAATGACATTCCCATAACTTATGGAACAAATATATATAGTTACAAAATGGTGTTTTCCTCTTTCACATTGTATGAGAGGTAAAATAA
>NW_027433663.1:0-4805 GCF_044706935.1 Curcuma longa
AAATGCCCGTTATCAAATCCCCCACACTTATTCTTTCATGTCTCGTGAAAGTAAATCTACTTTACATTATTTTCCACCCTAACAATGATCCATCAAATTAAGAGTTCATAACAATAAGTTAAATAAAAGTACCAAATCTTAGAGATACAAGCAATCCATAACTTATTTCATACATGGATCAACAACCCAGAAATTTCAATCTACTCTGAATCAGTCAAGAATGATGACCATAACCTCACAGGGGAAATAATGAAGTAGCTCATCCTCATAAACAAGTAATAAGTGGAGTGCTCTCAAGCTACTCGTGGATCCTGTATTACCATAGGCTTGCTCTTCTTCTCATCTCCACCACTATATATACACAAAGTTCCATAATCATGAAGGCTTATTAGAATTCCAAAGAGAACATGCTAAAAGGAATAAAGCTCACAATGATGTGGAATGAAAGATAGAAACAATGCAATGAAGGAAGTATGCGGAAGAATTAGAAACACATAACATGTTTCATAGATGAGTATAGTAAACAATGCCCAAGAGAACATATCATCCAAGCTAGCATGGGGAAAAGCTAATAGCAAGACATACCATTCCATCCTCTCCTAAACTCAAACCATCTCTAATGAAGCTCATAATAGGAGAATCATAAAGAAAAACTTGCTTCTAACTATCTTCCATTTACAAACTCTTATTCTCCTATTAACAAAACAACCAATAACAACACATATTATTTGAAACAACCCTGAAACAAAATGTTTTTTTTTCAATTCTATTTTTTTTCTTCTTTTTTTTTTAAATTTGTTTTCTCTTTTTTTTTTGCATGATTTTTTTTCCAGTATTTTTTTTCAATTTTTTTTTCAACCTATCTACAAATGAGTACAACAAAACAAAACAAAATAAAATACCACAAAATAAAAAAAATCCTATCAACAAATAAAATGATAGTCTGTCAATGGTGAACTCTCTAATCACACCCCCACACTTAAATTTTTATCCGTCCCGGGCAAAACTCATCTCAACAGTTAAGGTTTCTAATTCCAATAGCAAAGAAAAACAAAGCATGGTATGGTATGGAAAAATGAAACATATGATGGAAGAATTTATTAAACTACCTAACTAAGAAAAGAGAATGGATGTGAAACAATGAAATAGCCTTCATAATTAATGTAACCCCATGTTATTGTGATTTCAATAGAATCCGAGCAAGTTCTAGCTTAACATTCTCCATAAGTGCCACTCAACAAATAAAGTAATTAGGCTCAGTCCTCATTGGGTAAATGTATCATCAGCTCAACTTATCAAAGCGAAATCCATCCCTAAGTTATATCCTCACGCAATCCACAAACTCTTTCATGCTTTGTTATCTCTAAGAATTCGATAAACTCATTTAACTACATCATCACAACTCCTACGATGAACGAAATAATGCAGGGGGAAAATTTGTTGTGAAAGAATGAATAATGAATTAATGTACACATCCTAAACTAAATTATTTATTTATACACATCCTAAGCTAAATTATGGAATATATACACTAAATAAAACAAACAATAAACAATGGATTATATACACATCCTACTAAATAACAAGAATAAAACATATACACATCCTAACAAAGAAAGAATTATAACAAGTATACACATCCTACTCAACAAAAAAAATAGAGCTGAAAGAAAATAAAGCAGTATATACAAAACAAGATGAAATAAATTACTCCCCTTTCACCGGGAAGATGGATCGTCGCAAGAGGAGTCCCTTGATTCTTGATCGCCCTGGGTTCTCAACTCTGCAGATTGATCTAGACAACATCGATGAAAGTGATCCTAAAGACTCAGTGCAATTCCCTACACTTTCGTATACCTTTCCAATATAGAAACGTCACGAACAGTCATAGTGCCACTGAGAATCAACAACATCAGAATAATTAGAATAAAAGAATTAATTAATTAAGAATAAATGAATGAATAAATAAATGAATGCATAATTGAATAAATGAAATCAATCAATGAATAAACAAATAAAATGAATAAACAAATAAGAACACCTATATACAGTCTAAAATAACAAACATCATGTGAGTCCCTGGCAACGGCGCCAAAATTTTGATGTGATGTGTTTGTATGAGAATATTTTATTTATATAATTTTCCCTTATTTCTTTGTCACTTACACCCATCAAAATTAATTATTTATTTTATTTCCAAACTCCTATTTATCGCTAAAGTAATATAGAGAGGTCCGGGTCGTCTCTCTCGGACTCAATGATAGGGAGTTCTATCCTAGACTCATGGTGCGGGGTTTTATTATATCTTATTCATTCCTAACTATCTACAACTCAATTTATTCATAATTAAATCCTATAATTTATAAAAGAATATTGAATATACAGATTGTACATTCCTAATTATACATAAAATCAAACAACAACACATTTACATTGTACAAATTAATCCCCTAACATTATACAATTAAAGAACATGTCTACAATATCAAACAACAATTCACATCACACATGCCAAAATGTGGCAACCACTACAATAACATGTATATACAACACGAACAATCCTATGTCATGGGGTATACATATGACTAAACAAAGACCTAATCAAACACTTGTACAAGTCCACTTTCAAGAAACAAATGCATTCTACAATTTACACAACCCATACACTAAAGAATTATACAACTCCTTTACATGGTCAATGGCCTATTTATTAATACAAGGCATCATACAACATGCGTTACAAATCTTATATACACAAATTCACAAGACATCTACATAACAATAACACAAACAATTTACAAATTCACATTCCCCAATTCACAAGCTTATTCAAATCTATACAAACATGGATTTCAATTTGTATATAATATACAAACATACATGATAAATTCTACAACATGCAACATACACAATATACATTACAACATACAATCTTCAAATACATCATACCAATATACACAAAGCATACAAACAAAATAATTTATTCTTGAACATGAATCAACTTTACAAAATTCAACTACATGTGATCATAAATACTCTACAAGTCATGAAACTTACAACTTTCATCCAACCATCACTACAAGTTCAACTTACCACATACAACCTACATGCATACATTGTACATTAAACAAATCACATAATCCACATACAATCCTCAACAGAACATTTTCAACAATTCACCATAACCACAACTCCACTCATGTGCACATGAATCAACAAATTAAACACTCTCAACCGGCTACACTTCATGCTATCAACTTGCATCATTCGGTTACATTAACAATCAATCCCATAGATAGCACATCCACAAAATCAAATCTAACATCAACATTTCCCAAACAATCTTTATGCTAATAGAACCCAACCATATTAACAACTTCATGATAACATAAATCAACAACCGTGGAACACAACATGGGGGGTTTGATTTAACTGTTGTAACTGAAACAAACAGAAAGAATAAATTATCAATAGAAATTATGTTAGAGATTAGGGATACAATTAAGGTTAGGATTAAGAAGAATTAGGAATTAGTGCTAAAAATTAGGGTGAATTCAATGGGTATTTACAGTGTAGAAAGGGGGGTTTATGCTGTGAACGAAACAATCAAAACAAGAACACTAAAGAAAAAAAACCCAGAGAATAAAGCATAGAACAGAGAACAAGAACAGATGACTTGGATAGAAATTTCAAGCTAGGGTTTAGGAAATGAAAAATGGGGATTCCCTAATCATCACAAACTGAAGCCACACAATCGGAGGTAGCCTTGCGCTGGTGGAAATGGGCTCGCCAGGGTGGTTATCGGGAGTGGTGGTCAGAGGCAGATGAAGCTTGGATCCTTGCCCGCAGCTCTTTTCCCTGCTACAAATCGCCGCCAGGGATTAGAAACCACGAATAAAAATCCTTACTTGCCCTTTCCGGTGACGGCGGAGACAAAGCGGTGGCCGACGATTCTCAACTATAATCATAGACCAAGACCAGTGCGAAATCCCAGCTACAACCGCAGACCAGGTCTGGGTACCGTCGGAGCTTCTGTAGACGCGAAGGAGAGGGATGTCGTCGACCGGCCACTGTTGGAGAACCCTCACAACAACGGACGAAGAACAACAGGGAAGAGGCGGATTGACGGCGATGAAGCAACCTTCGAGTTCCGACGTCGCTCAGCTTTGATCGGGGATCGAGGGAAGAAGAAGAGAGGTGGAGTAGGCCCGGCGATGGAGAAAACAGAGGAAGAAGCGCGAGAACAAGGGAAAAAATCACTAATGAGAAGGAAACAGTAAACCTAGCTTGTCCGAGCCTCCTCCACTAAACCGGCGTTTCGCCCTTTTAACGCAGCTGCTGAGCCAACGCCATAGTGAACCGGAGCAATTGAACCAGGCGCTTGAATTGGATTTGGGCCGGCTGTGATTTGGACCGGCTAAATGTTGGGCTGAAATCAATTGAAGTGGGTTGGCTGAATTAGATGGGATGGGTATTGCTTTGATTTGGATCAAATGCAAATGAGTTGGGGTTGAATTGATTTAACTCGGGTCTGAACTCATTTAATTGAGTCTGATTGATTTAACTGATTTGAACCCAACTTTTGATCTGGTTGAGCACATTAAATTTGATTTGAGCCCAACTCAAACCAAGACCATCCTAATTTCCTACAAAATAAAAGATACCAAATTAATATCCTTACATTTCCATAAATTCATGCAAAATATAAGAAAGATTAAAGATCCATCCAACATAATTAATCAGCATAAAATTCTAATTTATTAACATGAAATATGATCAAATCGGTCCAAAATAACTCTAATTAA